>NC_056742.1:114937504-115222504 GCF_019279795.1 Protopterus annectens | reverse complement strand
CACATTTACTCGAAACGTAAATGGCCGAGCACACTTTCGCGAAAGTGCATTTCTACCGAAAATGCACTTTCGTGAAAGAGAAACAAACAAAAAAACCCATAAAAAACAAAAAAATAAAATAACACCCCCCTGCTTTTATATTCTCACTCTGAGATCACACTACAGTGGGGAAAAGGGAATATTCCCTTATCCCCACTGTACCACAATCTAAGCAACAGCCCTCATCACTCAGTTGCCTTTTTTTTACTTTTTTTTACTTCCCTTTCGTGAAAGTGCATTTTCAGTAGAAATTGACCTTTCGGGTAAACATGATTTCGAGCAACAGTATGGATCCTATATATATATATATATATATATATATATATATATATATATATATGTATAAAATAAATTCAAAATCCTGATGTACCAAAAGACCAATCACAAATGTTGAAACATGATCATACAAAAAGGTTAAAAAAAGTTCTGTGCAGGGAGGCAAGTCCCCCTGTACCTCCCACACTTCCTGCTACTTATATAAACCAACTGTGAGATCACATTACAGTGGGGAAAGGGCAAAAAAACAGTTCTTGATGTACAGTGGTCTAGTACAACATCTTACCAGAATTTTAGTAGTAAATAAAGCTGGTAGCAAATGAAGTCAACCTTACATGTTTCGACTCTTTGTGGCCAATGTTTCAATGTGCGATGTTTCAGTGCATCAAGATTTTGAATGTATCCTGTGTGTGTGTGTGTGTGTGTGTGTGTGTGTGTGTGTGTGTGTGTGTGTGTGTGTGTGTGTGTGTGTGTGTATATATATATATATATATATATATATATATATATATATATATATATATATATATATATATATATATATATATATATATATATAATATAATGGATCTACCTCACTTGGTCGACATTTCATATGGTCGACTTTTCATTTGGTCGACAGTTCATTTGATCGACAAGCATTTTAAGTGGGGGCTACGCCCACACCCCCTAAATATATATATCAACTCCAGGGTTGCACAACATTGGGTAAGGGGGCAAATGCTTGTCGAGCAAACAAATGAACTGTCAATCAAATGAAATGTCGACCAAGTCAGGTAGACCCATATATATATATATATATATATATATATATACATACACATATATATATATATATATATATATATATATATATATATATATATATATATATATATAATTCTATGTATATGGTGTTCAGGGATAAGAGCCCCATAATGTATATTGGTTGTTAACTTGGACTGCATTGCTCTTAAAAGTAGTTGCTTTAAGGATATATACTTTATAGTCAACTGTGAAAAGATGATAATATCTGCCCTTCTGAGTTTGTTTATATGTCAGTTAGGAGACTAAATCACAGCACTTATCAGATATATGAGCACCAACAGCAGGGAACAAGACAAATGGCTTGCTTTTTGAAATGCTTCTTTTGGCTCTTTCGACACTTGATATATCTAATAGATTACAACTGCTGCACTGATCACCATGTATCTGTATCTGCATGTACAAGCTATTATAAATCCTGCATGAATTCTTTCAGGTTCCTGAATCTGTGAATGTGTGGTTTAAATCTGCTAGAATGTGGTTTGAATCTCCATGGTAGCAGAACAAACCTACAGGCTTGCTGTAAACACAGTATGCCTCTAGGGAGGTGAATGCAGACATTTCCTTTGTGTCGGTACAAGCAGCGGGGCACTGTGGAACCTAGTAGAAGTGCATTGTGTCAGGAGGATACAGCACTATTCACAATCCAGATAAGTATTGCACATAACATTTACTGGAACTAGCACAGCCCTTGCACTTGAACTGACTGTGATGCATTACAACCATTCTAGTGCTACACAGTTTGTGCACAAACACTACACTGCTTCATGAGTGGGGAAATAAGTGCTATTTCATCCCTTGACTATGTGAATTTGTTTGCTGCACTTGGCCTGTGGGACTGCTGGGGGATGTTTCTGTGTTGTCATGTTTTTTGCTGTTCCTGACTTCACTGCAGCTGCAGTGATTGTGTTGGGACTTTTCATATATTTTGGGGAGTTTAACCAACAGTGTAAATGTCATAGTTGATGCTGGCAAGAGAACATGCATGCTGTTATCAGACTGAGTCTTGAACTTTTACTGACAACATTTGTCAGCTAAGGATATTGGTTAGCAGTCTGTACTTTCTTAACTTTCATCTGCCTTTATATTTAGCTCAGGAGTAGCTCTTTGGGCATGGCAATATCAGTTGCTAATTGCTGTTTATATCATTGTATTTTGTTGACTTTCAGCTTTTTGTTTTTTAATATTATGTTACCACTTGGTGAAGCATATTTTTTGACAGACATATAACATATAGGTTCATAGGTTCATAGGTTAGTACTAGGCTAATGCCCTTGTGAGCCATTTTAAGCCTAGCCAATTATCCCTTGTGAGATTCAAACCCTGCATCTTGTGTTTGTAAGGCAAACACCTTAACCATTAGGCCACCCAGATTTTTCTTATTATGAGGGATTGTCTGTGAAAATGGTTTGGGGAAGTGCTTAGAAAATAAGCATTAAAATAAACTTAAAGGAAAACTCCACTCTAGAACTAAAAACATCTGTTTTTGTTTCACTGTGGTTCTTTCCTGACCTATTTTAACACCTCAAAATCACTCTAAGTATTTTATTTGTAATTGTAACCTGTTTTCCACAATATGGCTACCAGTGGGGCTTGATGTATCAATGTGATCTTGTTCTCCCTCAACCCTTTCTCTTTCCCATAATGCTTTGTATGAATCATGCCAGACACATAGAAGTAACTGTGAATTCCCATGCCATTGACATATAATGGGATTTGTGTGAGTCACTGTTATCTTCTTCACCTTCTATAAAATGACTGCTTATTTTCTGTCTCTAATCACCCTCATTTATGTTTGGCTCTAGGTGAAGGCTGCCAGCCTATCCAGATAGAATTCTGTAGATAATTCTCTCATTTGCAAATATTAATGTAAGCCACAGGCTTGTTCTCTTAAATGTGAAAAGACTGCATTGGATATTGAACTGCAAAAATGTAACAACAGTGCACTCTGCTGAAAGAAAGCTAAGTCAAGTCTTTCATGACTGTTTGATGTCAAAATTCGGAGCCAATATGTCTGGATGACGGAATTCTGCCTATTGTTTTGAGGCCAAAGTTAATGGCTAGAATTTGCATGTATAAATGTCCTTTATTGCTCTGGTTTCTGACCAGGTGTAAAGAATGTAAATGTAGCTTCTGTTAGCATGGGAACACCAGAGAAGTATGAAGAATGATGTCATGTGAAGCAGCTCTGTGTTATCAATTTAAAGAGAGAGAATCAGAGAGCTCTGAGCATTTTTGTCTCGAGAACATCCAACATCACTAGCACTGCTTTGCTCTATATGTAAGTTATTTAGAACTGTGTTTTCTCTTAGATATAGCTAGGAAATAGGAAGATTAGACTAGTTTGTTTTTCTGTGATGTCAGAACTTTTCTACAGTATTATTTGAAGTATTTCTCTGTGATCTCTGAACTCTTGACTAGCACTGTGTAGTAAGAAGTATTGTCTTGTGTTTTTATTATTTATTATTAAATATTTTTAAACCTTTCAACTGTGGCTGTTTTGTGTAGAAATAATTTAAGCTCTAAGAGTACATTGCATGTATATATTGATGCTGTACCAAGTCACTCCAAATAAGTCTTGACTGTTAGATCACACTTACCATTTAGATAATAATATTGCACAGTAATAATTGGACACCCTTTTAAAGACCTTTAGGTAGCTGATAAATATTAGTGGGTGGTGACAGCTGGTACTAACATTTAGATTGGGCAGAAAAGGGTCACAGCTGGAGAACCTGTGCCAGCCTTCCCCAGGAGTGTCTGTGTGGTTGTATAAACTCTTATCTCAAAATGTGTGTGTGTCAGCTACTTGGAACATGAAGCACTGGTTGGACAGAGAGGGTGCTTGAGGTTTTAGCTTGCCCGCTAGGCTGAGATATGGACCCTATAGCTGTGCCAGTGGGGTGTCTTATTGGGGACCTGGAGAGAAAAGGAGAAACCAGTCCCAGGCTGACTGTGATCTCTGTGTGCTCTTAAGGGAACTTGTACTTTACTGTGTGTGTATTTATTATCCTTCCCCTATATGGATGCCACTCACTGGTGTTAGTGGTGAGGATTGAGGCTCCTTGATTGCTGGGCCAGTGCACGGGCATCACAGGCTCAGACCTTGTTTTACACTATACTTAGAAGTTATCTAGCTACAGCCAGAAAAGTAGCTAAATTGCAGTCCTTTGTTCAGGGTTTTCTTTTGTAGTTCGAGGAATTGACAGTCCCCTCCCCCCAACACTACTGCAGAGGTGTTAAAACTGTCACTGCACTGAGAGACCCTTGCAGAATCAATTCCTGTATAGTATCTCCATACTTCATTAGTTAATGGATATCACTGCTATATTGCACTTTTTCAGTGAGCCCATCTGCCATGCTGCTCTACATATGGTATACTTTTGTCATGCTTTTCATGATGCTGTATACTTGGTCTGTCCTTTCTAAGTATTGCTAAGTATTGCGTACATCTGCCATGCAGGATGATATGCTTTTGCATGCTGACTTGGACAGTATCTACCTCTTACTTCATCCACACTGGACTGCACAATATATCTACCGTGATACAATCGGTACTGTGTACTTCATCCATTCTGTAATGTGTACTGTATGATTCTTTCATGCTTTATTGGGCATTGTATACTTATGCTATGTTGCACTGCATACTTCTGCATGCTGCTTTGTGCAGTGAATACTTCTTAGCTCTGCCACAATACAGTAAACATATTTCTACTTTCTGCCCTGAGTATTCTATAATTCTTATTTTGGCCAAGGTGTACTGGACATGTATACTTCCACAATGCTGTATTGTATATTTATGCTATTCTGTCCTGGGTACTTCATAATTCTTCCATGCTTCATTGGGCATTGTATAACTCTTTATGCTTTTTCTGGGTTCTGAATATATCTTGTTTCATGACTGATTTGATCATTGCAGTCTTCTGCATACTGCTCTGGTCATTGTAACGTCTTACTTCTTCCATGCTGAATTAGACAATGTATACTTCTACCATGCTATTAGGAGTACTCTGTACCTCTGGCCTTCAGTAATGACTGCTGTATAATTTGTCTTTGCTTCGTTGGACATTGTATACTTTTGCATGCTGTTCTGAGCAATGCATGCTCTAATTCCTATTGTGAAACAACTCAGACCCTGTATATTTCTGCATGCTGCTCTGCACACTCTATACATCATATTTGTGCGGTGCTAAACTACATAGGGTATACTTCTGCCATGTGCTGCGAGTACTAATTACTTCTTCCATTCTGCAGTGGGTACTGTATACTTCTGCTGTGTTGCTGTGAGTACTGTTTACTTCTAATATTCTGCAGTGGGTACTGCATACTTATAGGTTCATAGGTTCATAGGTTGGTACTAGGCTATCGGCCCTAGGGCCTATGCAAGCCTAGCCATAACAATTCCCTGGATATTTCTTCCCACAATATTTACTTCTCTGGACCCCTGTCTAGCAGGGTGACTGACATGATCCCCGGGGTGAATTTCCTATCTCCCATCCAATCATCAAGGTTCCTTTTGAAGAGAGCCAATGAGGCACTCTGCTTGACATGTATGGGCAGTCTATTCCAGAGTATGGGGAGTTTCTGGGTCAGGAACCTATCCCTCCAGCATGTTTTGTTCATTGTGAAGACAAGGTTAAGATCCCTGGAACGTGTGGCTCTGAGAGATTGGGATTTCTTTAAGTGGAGCATGTCCAACAGCTCAGGGTTTGACATGGTCTTGTATGTTAAGCAGAGATTGCCTCTAAGTAGACGAAATGCCACAGAGTATAGCTGGAGTTTTTTTAGACGGTTAGCATATGGCATCTGCTTTAGGCCTGTGATTCTTTTAGTGAGGTATTTCTGTGGCCTTTCCAGCTGTTGCAGATGTCTTGTGAGATACATACCAAATGGGGCATTATACTCTATAATGGGTCTAATGAGGGATGAGTACAGTGGGACAATGACCTCCTTTTTTCTGGATGAAAAGCCCTTAGTGATGAGGTGTGCCACATAGAAGTATTTCCTGACTGTTGTGGTGATGTGGTTATCGAAAGTGAGACCACTGTCCACCTGTGTCCCTAAGTCTCTCATCACACTTTCGATGTTTAGTGTCCTGCCAGCTATGTAGTAATTCATGGGTACATGTTTTTTTCCAAAGGGGATAACTATACATTTCTTGGCATTAAGCTTGAGCCCATGGCTCTGGCACCAGGCATCTGTTTCTGTAAGGCCCTTTTGTAGAATATCCACATAATTTGGGGATTCAATAATGGCTCCCAGTTTGCAGTCATCTGCAAACTTTGTTAGCCAGAGTGCCTTAGTGTTGGCCTGTACTTCAGAGAAGTAGATGCCAAACAAGAGTGGTCCCAGGACTGAACCCTGAGGTACTCCACTTGTCACTTGTCTGGAGCTGGATTTGGAGTCGGCTACTTTTACAGTCTGGGTTCTGTCAGTAAGACAGTTGGCAACCCATCGAGTGATGTAGGGATTTATGCCCAGCTTAGTAAGTTTATCTATGATTCCAGAGTGGGGGATGGTGTCGAAGGCCTTGGCAAGGTCCAGATAGGCTGTGTGGACCACCTTACCCTCGTCCACAGCTCTGGAGACTAATTCAAAGAAGTCAATCAGATTCAGGAGACAAGATCGGCCCTTCACAAACCCAAACTGGGTGGGGTCCAGTGTTTGAAGGTTGCCGATGTCTTTGTTTATAAGCTCCATGATAATGCGTTCCATGCCCTTGCAGATCAGGCTTGTCAGGCTGATGGGACGGTAGTTCCTGAGATCCAAGGCAGATCCTCCCTTGTAGAGCAGGATAACTGTAGCTGTGCGCCACTCAGTGGGCATGAAGCCTGAGGTGAGGCTATGATTAAACATGACACTTAGGTGAGATGCCAGTTCATTTTGTAGTTCATGTAGTACACAGCCTGGGATGTCATCTGGTCCCATGGATGCTGTATTCTTAGCTTTGCAGAGTGTGGTTTCTACCTGTGTGGCCGTGATTATCGAAATTTGGCAATCTTTTGGTATGGAGATGGGTCCTTTAGGGGGTGAGAGGGTTGCAGTGCTGCTTTGAGTACTGTATACTTCTAAACAGAAAATAAATGCTGTGCAGTGATCACCACAGAGGCAACAAATACATTGAAATTTATGCATCTTTTCTAAATCCAAAAACACTATGAGACAGATGGAATAAAATACATTTATTGACTTAGGTTTAATGCTTTCATCCCACAAAGATAAGGGACTTCCTCAGAACAAAGCAATAAAGCCAAAAACCCTCCTTTTATATATAAATCAGTTAGTGCTCACCAATGAACTTCAAATGAATGTTCTAAAATAATCAATTAAAAGCTTATCTTTAAGAGACAGCTATAGAGAACATTAAAATCTTCATTCAGTTCTAAACCTGAGTCCATATGGACAATTCATAATAATATTGACCTGAACCACTGCAAATTAATTCAATATGTTAAAAAAATTACTTTATAAACATTATTTTTAAAAATGTTCTTGTATTAATAATATGAGTAAACTATTGATTAAAAATATAAAACCTATACACTGGGAGACCAGTTGGGATAATGATTAAGGTCTTTGCCTCCCATGAACAAGGTACATGGTTCAATCCTGACCTCCGACCAATGCCTGTTTGGAGTTTGCACATACTCCCTGTGCCCCAGTGGGGTTTCTCTCATGTCTAAAAAAATATGCTGAGTGTTTTCATCTCAAACTCACCAATGAATGGAGCTTTGGGCAGCAGCACAGACTCTACATGGTGCCCTATAGGGGGAAGAGTGTGCAGACCAACTGCTTTGGGCATCTACTGTTGTGCGCAGTATCCTCAAGCTAGGAGAACATGGATCACAAACTGCATACCATGGCAGGGCTAACCACTCAACGGTGTAAAATATGGCTCTACGTGACTCGGTCATGTTGACTAATCTTGCCAAAATGGGCATGGGTAGTTACTGTTGATAAGTGGATTGAGGATCTGGCCTACTCTGACCTAAGCTAGGGACCCTTGCTAACGGTGGGAGGGGGTATATGCATGCCCCTATTGGCCAGTGTGTGCCCACCATAAAGCCCAGCAACTCTGGGTCAATAAGCAGCTGGCCAGTGTTTAGTTGCCAAGCCTTGGGAAAGCTCTGTATGCTGGATGTAAAACCAGCCAACCTGCCAAACATGAACTGAGAATTGCTACATTTAATGTAAGTTCACTGACAGGATGCAGCTTGGAAGTGGATGACATGATGATACGGAGGAGGCTGAACATCCTATGTATCCAAGAGATGAGATGGAAGGGCAGTGCAGCAAAGCCACTTGGCTTGGGATCCAGATTATACTACTCAGGAGGGGTACAGGTTAGAAAGGTATACATTCATTTGTGCGAAGGCACATTTCTGAATGGCCGTATACGTGAAACGTTAAGCCGAATTCCATTACGCCGACTTCCCAGAATGTCGTAAGAATATCGAACTTCAGCATTCCCGATCTCTCCACTGCGAAAACGAGTGCTACCATGGGTCAAAAAGGGGGGCGAGGTTTTGTATTTCATCAATTCAGTTTTTGCTGTTTTCGAATTTCACAGTTCGCAGTTCATGGAAGCAGCGTCGCAGATGTGGCCGCCGAATGTTTGAAGGTAAACCGTCTAGAAAAGGTGTAGAAATTGTGGTAAGAGAGAAGCGTCAGAAGGTAGTGAGGGATATCATCAGAATTAATGACAGCCTCATGGCTATCAGACTCCGATATAATGACAGGGCAGTATTCATATCTCAGCCTATGCCCCACAGCATGGTTGTGATAGTGAGGAAAAGACTGCATTCAGACAGCAGTTGTAAGAATCCTAGATAAAGCAAGACAGCAGTTGCAACACCTACTAGATAAAGCAGGACAACATGAATTGATGTTAATAATGGGTGACTTGAATGCACATATCGGGACAGACAGTACAGGATATGAGGACTGCCTGGGTCCACATGGGTGAGGCAACAGGAGTAAAGAAGAAGATGACATTCTAGACTTCTGCCTGACAAATGGCTTGATAGTAGCCAACTCATGGTTCAGAAAGAGAGACAGTCACAAGATCACATATAAGAGTAGCCAACATGCAACTCAGGTAGACTTCCTCATAGTAAGGAAAAGGCACTGTGGTAAAATCCATGAATGCAAAGTCATCCCCAGTGAAACAGTCGGCCCACAGCATAGACCACTAGTTGTCACAATCAGCTGCATGCAGTGGTCAGAGAAGGCTCTAAGGTCAACAGAGACCAGGCTGAAGACCTGGAAGTTGACTGGAGAGAAAGTACAACAGTTCAAGGAATTGCTCAGGGCTCTAGCACCACAAGAAGAGGAGGAAATAGGTGGAGTCGAACAAGAATAGCAACACCTAAAAACAGCATGTGTTAGGACTACAGAAAAGATATGTGGCCAAGCCAGGTATGGAAATAAGGTACAGAAGGAAAACTGGTGGTGGAATGTAGAAGTCCAGGAAGTCATCAAAAGAAAGAAGGAGTGCAGGAAGAAGTGGGAGACAGAAAAGACTGACCAGGCTAGGAAGGACTACTTGTTGGCTAACAAAGAAGCTAAGAAAGAAGTTGCAATATCAAAAAATAGGGCATCAGAAGCACTCTACCAACTTCTGAAAAGAGACTCAGTAAGCAGCACAAAGCAACTATATCGGGTTGCAAGGCAAAGACAGAAAGATAAAGAAGATAGTCAGACACTATTCATAAGGGATGCCAGCAACAACCTGCTCACCAGTCCACAGGACATCAAAGCCAGATGGAAAGAGTATTTCCAGCAGCTTCTGAATAAAGAAAACTCCACAGAAGCTGTACTGCCCTAGAAACCCCCTACAATGAGATAAGAAGAGGAGCCCGCAAGTAAGAACAGCACTAAGGAAAATGAAGTCAGGGAAAGCAGCAGGCTCAGATGAGGTCACAGCAGATATGATAAAGATGTTGGGGGAGATAGGGGAGAAATGGCTCCTGAGGGTACTAGTAGCAGTGTGGAGAGAAAGGCGCATCCCAGATGACTAGAGAATAAGCATACTCATGCCAGTGTACAGGAAGAAAGGGGACATCCTCAACTGTGGGCAGTACAGAGGCATCAAACTCCTATCATATTGCATGAAAGTTCTTGAGAGGGTGATTGATAAATGGATACACAGAGAAGCAGAATGTAAGACGGGAGGTGAGTACTTCAGATTCAGATCAGGATGCAGCACAATTGACCTGATGTCTGCAGTGAGACTGATACTTGAGAAGAAGCTAGAGATGAGGAGAGAGTCCAACTGGGCATTCCTAGACTTGGAGAAAGCATATGTCAAGGTCTCAAGAAAGCTGGTCTGGGCAATACTGGAGTGGTTTGAAGTCCCAGAAACATTGATAGAATTAGTGCAGGCTGTGTACAAGGACCCAATGACTCCAGTACGAACAGTGTTCGGCCTCACAGAAGGGTTCCCAGGGAAGTGGGTTCAGCTCTGAGCCCACCGCTGTTCATACTGGTGATGGACTACATTAGCAAACAATAAACAAAAAAGCACCAAAAAGGCCCGATGAGGACACCACTTCAAGGTTTTTAGCGTAGTCAAACTTTAATATCCGCTATTCGTCAAACAGACTTCCTCAGAAACTAGTCATAAAACTCTATCAGTTAACATTTAAATAGTGTGAACAATGAACTTCATCCAATCAGCACATCACTTTAAAATCACTTACATACATACTTAATACTGTATGAAAAATATATTGTATTAAAACAAATGTTCCTATAAAAACTTCAACAAAAAAAACTTTCTTGAAAAAGACAAGTACTAATACTTGTTGATAGTCACTTTCCTATTTTTTTATATTCACAGCATCATTAAGACCTGGGGAGATATAGGAGGCTAACCTAAATTGCCATTCAGCCTCCCTCTGTGCAACCAGATTTCTATGATTTCCTCCCCTTATGTCCTGCCTAACCACTTCCAACACAGAAAAGATTAACTTTTTCCAGTTGATACAAACAGTAGAATGTTTGAACAAAGCCTTTTTAGAATTTTTTGTTTTACTAGCATACTCATGCTCCGAAATTCTCTTTCTTAAACTCCTACTAGACATTCCTACATAAAAAGCAGGATATGTAGAACATAAAGCAATCTACACAATGTACACAATACCAACAGTACTACAGTCCACCCTACCAGGAACCATGATAGTCCTATCCAAATGGGCTAAGGAAATGAGGGGACCTTCATGGATGAACCTACAGGGTCTACAACCTGAGCATTTAAATATCCCCCCATCACCCCCATCAAAGCCCCTTGAATCAAAATTGCTTCTATTCATTCAAATGTTCATTGATAGGGGATACCCTAAGAAATTTGTTGTCAATATTTATAAAGACATCCTACTTAGGAGACATACTTATTTTGGTTCATTACTGGGCAAAGGTCCAAATAGAATATTTAGTTCTGGACAGGGTTTAGTCAAGAATTACATTCGAAAACATATTGAAGCAGCAATGGTAACAGAATACAATACAGGTAGCAATAATATTAGGGACATTATAATTCTGATAATTTGCTCGATACAGTTTATATATATACACTGCATTACTGTGGTTCTCTATCAGTATACTTCCTGATAAAACTGCTTTCAGCTTACATTCATACACTTTTGTACCATTGCTCTTCTTCTTCTCTTTCGGCTGTTCCCATTAGGGGTCGCCACAGTGGATCATCTGTTTCCATTTCTTCCTGTCCTCTGCATACTATTCTGTCACACCAACTGCCTGAATGTTCTCTCTCACCACGTCCATAAACCTTATCTTAGGCCTTCCTCTTTTCCTCTTACCTGGCAGCTCCATCCTTAGTATCCTTTTCCCAATATACCCATCATCCCTCCTCAGCACATGTCCAAACCAGTGCAATCTCGCCTCTCTGACTTTGTCTCCAAATCGTCCAACCTGAGCTGACCTTCTAATATACTTATTCCTAATCCTGTCCATCCTTGCCACACCCAGTGCAAATCGTAACATCTTTAACTCTGCCACTTCCAGCTCTGACTCATGCCTTTTTGTCAATGCCACCGTCTCCAACCCATACAACATTGCTGGTCTCACTTCCCTCTTGTAGACCTTCCCTTTCACTCTTACTGGTACCCGTCTGTCACAAAACACTCCTGATACTCTTCTCCACCCATTCTACCCTGCCTGTACTCTCTTTTTCAAATCTCTTCAACACTCACCATTACTCTGAACTGTTGATCCCAAGTACTTAAACTCATCCACCTTTACCAACTCTACTCCCTGCATCCTCACCATTCCTCTATCCTCCCTCTCATTCACACACACATATTCTGTCTTAGTCCTGCTGACCTTCATTCCTCTCCTCTCTAGAGAATATCTCCACCTCTCCAGGGTCTCCTCAACCTGGTCCCTACTCTCACTACAAATCACAATGTCATCTGCAAACATCATAGTCCATGGGGCCTCCTGTCTGATCTCGTCTGTCAACCTGTCCATCACCATTGCAAATAAGAAAGGGCTCAGAGCTGATCCTTGATGTAATCCCACCTCCACCTTAAATGAATCTGTCACTCCCACTACAGACTTCACCAGTGCCACACTACCCTCGTACATATCATGTACCACTCTTACATACTTCTCTGCCACTCCTGACTTCCTCATACAATACCACAACTCCTCTCTAGGCATCCTATCATATGTTTTCTCCAAGTCCACAAAGACACAATGCAACTTCTTCTGACCTTCCCTATATTTCTCCATCAACAGTCTCAGAGCAAACATCACATCTGTAATGCTCTTTCCCGGCATGAAACCATACTGCTGATCGCTAATCATTACCTCCCTTCTTAACCTAGCTTCCACTACTCTTTCCCATAACTTCAAGCTGTGACTGATCAGTTTTATCCCTCTGTAGTTACTACAACTCTACACATTACCCTTATTCTTAAAAATAGGTACCAAAACACTTTTTCTCCACTCCTCAGGCATCCTCCGACTTTCCAAGATTTCAGTAAACAATCTGGTTAAGTACTCCACTGCAATTTCTCCTAAGCACCTCCATGCTTCCACTGGTATGTCATCTGGACCAACAGCCTTTCCATTCTTCATCCTCTTCATAGCTGCCCGTACTTCCTTCTTGCTAATCTCTTTCACTTCCTGATTCAGTGTCCCCACATCATCCAACCTCTCTCATTTCGTACCATTACTCTACTCTTATAGTTTCCTGTATTCTCTTGCTCTGACTTACTGTGGCCCTTCTTCCATTTCTTTTTTGTATAATACATACTAACTTTATTGCCTCAATATAATTTTGCAGTTTAGTAGAGGAAGTTTGTGGTAATTGCCCCTGTCCATTTCCAAAAGAAGGGAGTGCCAGCCACGACTGTTTGGGCCAGAAGGGAGTCACCACAATGATCTTGGGGGATTCCTTCTGAATCTTCAGACCTATCATGGATATTAATGGAAAGAGTGGAAAAGCATACAGGAGCATTCCTGTCCAAGGAAAAGAAAAGAAAAGGCATCTGCCTTCTAGGCCTTCTTGCATGGAATCCTGGAGCATAATTTTGCCAGATGATTGATCAGAGGAGGAAAAAAGATCTACTTGAGGAACTCTCCACAGATGAATCAAATCTTTCCTAGTTTCCATTTGTGAGGGTCTGCACTTGTCCTGATCAGCTTATCTGCCACATAATTATGTTCTAACAGAATATACGATGCCTGTAGCATGAAACTATGCTGTGCTTTGAAGCTATATTCCAAGCCAACATGTATAGCCTCCAAAGGGGGTAAAACCTAGTTCCCTTACTTGTTATCTCAGTGAAAGAGAAACTTCTGCAGGGAGAATTAGAAACTGAGCTTACCTCTGATTCTGAATCAAAAATCTAAGGAGAAAATAATTTCTGTGTCTTCATCCTCCTGTCCAAATACAGAATCTTGAATCTGTTCAGGAAAGGAAGTATTCTTATTTCTTACAAGAAGGATCAATACTATAAGCCAGATCCAGTAACTTACTCATGTCTAAGGAAATTTGAGGAGAAGTGCATACATGTTTAGTTTTCTGCTTCTTTGTGACAGGAAAAAAGGGGTTGACAGTGCTGTTAGTGGCAGCAGCAGCTTTCCTTGGGATGGGCATAACATTCTGACACAACAGGGCAGCCTTCCCTTTCCCCACTTCCAGGACTAACAAGAGTGTCTATCCCTTGCCCACTGAGGGACCTCTATAGCTGCAGAGGACATAGGTCCAGTTTGTCCCTGGTCCAAAGTGGCTGTAGGTACTACACCAGAGGGATTTAGGGTAAAAGATGAGTGGTTTGAAGCATAACAAATGGTCACACCTCAGTCACCCACCTGTGGCTGAGGCAAATTACTAGCCTGCTTTGGTTACAAAGGCTGTTTGCTTAACTTTTTCTGTTTTTGGTTGAAAGAAGGACTGACCATGGTACCGAAAGCATGTTCCAAGGTCACGTCAAAAATGATGCCTCTTTCCAATGGAAACAGTTAGCAAATACCAGTAAAACAAAAAGTCTTTAAAAGTCACCTTTTGCCTCAAACACAGTGAAAAGCATTTTAAAACACAATGCCAGCCCCATAAAGTAAAATAAAGACATTTTTTCCACAGAAAAAATAGTTTTCAGTTATTTTAAACAACTTTTAGAATGAAAGGAAAAAAAAGAGTGCTTCTGTTTCTTCCTCTTTTCCTCTTACCTGGCAGCTCCATCCTTAGTATCCTTTTCCCAGTATACCCAGCATCCCTCCTCAGCACATGTCCAAACCAGTGCAATCTCGCCTCTCTGACTTTGTCTCCAAATCGTCCAACCTGAACTGACCCTCTAATATACTTATTCCTAATCCTGTCCATCCTTGCCACACCCAGTGCAAATCGTAACATCTTTAACTCTGCCACTTCCAGCTCTGACTCATGCCTTTTTGTCAATGCCACCGTCTCCAACCCATACAACATTGCTGGTCTCACTTCCCTCTTGTAGACCTTCCCTTTCACTCTTACTGGTACCCGTCTGTCACAAATAACTCCTGATACTCTTCTCCACCCATTCTACCCTGCCTGTACTCTCTTTTTCAAATCTCTTCAACTCTCACCATTACTCTGAACTGTTGATCCCAAGTACTTAAACTCATCCACCTTTGCCAACTCTACTCCTGCATCCTCACCATTCCTCTATCCTCCCTCTCATTCACACACACATATTCTGTCTTAGTCCTGCTGACCTTCATTCCTCTCCTCTCTAGAGAATATCTCCACCTCTCCAGGGTCTCCTCAACCTGGTCCCTACTCTCACTACAAATCACAATGTCATCTGCAAACATCATAGTCCATGGGGCCTCCTGTCTGATCTCGTCTGTCAACCTGTCCATCACCATTGCAAATAAGAAAGGGCTCAGAGCTGATCCTTGATGTAATCCCACCTCCACCTTAAATGAATCTGTCACTCCCACTACAGACTTCACCAGTGCCACACTACCCTCGTACATATCATGTACCACTCTTACATACTTCTCTGCCACTCCTGACTTCCTCATACAATACCACAACTCCTCTCTAGGCACCCTATCATATGCTTTCTCCAAGTCCACAAAGACACAGTGCAACTTCTTCTGACCTTCCCTATATTTCTCCATCAACAGTCTCAGAGCAAACATCACATTTGTAATGCTCTTTCCCGGCATGAAACCACACTGCTGATCGCTAATCATTACCTCCCTTCTTAACCTAGCTTCCACTACTCTTTCCCATAACTTCAAGCTGTGACTGATCAGTTTTATCCCTCTGTAGTTACTACAACTCTACACATTACCCTTATTCTTAAAAATAGGTACCAAAACACTTTTTCCTCCACTCCTCAGGCATCCTCCGACTTTCCAAGATTTCAGTAAACAATCTGGTTATGTATTCCACTGCAATTTCTCCTAAGCACCTCCATGCTTCCACTGGTATGTCATCTGGACCAACAGCCTTTCCATTCTTCATCCTCTTCATAGCTGCCCGTACTTCCTTCTTGCTAATCTCTTTCACTTCCTGATTCAGTGTCCCCACATCATCCAACCTTCTCTCTCTCTCATTTCGTACCATTACTCTACTCTTATATTTTCCTGTATTCTCTTGCTCTGACTTACTGTGGCTCTTCTTCCATTTCTTTTTTGTATAATACATACTAACTTTATTGCCTCAATATAATTTTGCAGTTTAGTAGAGGAAGTTTGTGGTAATTGCCCCTGTCCATTTCCAAAAGAAGGGAGTGCCAGCCACGACTGTTTGGGCCAGAAGGGAGTCACCACAATGATCTTGGGGGATTCCTTCTGAATCTTCAGACCTATCATGGATATTAATGGAAAGAGTGGAAAAGCATACAGGAGCATTCCTGTCCAAGGAAAAGAAAAGAAAAGGCATCTGCCTTCTAGGCCTTCTTGCATGGAATCCTGGAGCATAATTTTGCCAGATGATTGATCAGAGGAGGAAAAAAGATCTACTTGAGGAACTCTCCACAGATGAATCAAATCTTTCCTAGTTTCCATTTGTGAGGGTCTGCACTTGTCCTGATCAGCTTATCTGCCACATAATTATGTTCTAACAGAATATACGATGCCTGTAGCATGAAACTATGCTGTGCTTTGAAGCTATATTCCAAGCCAACATGTATAGCCTCCAAAGGGGGTAAAACCTAGTTCCCCTTACTTGTTATCTCAGTGAAAGAGAAACTTCTGCAGGGAGAATTAGAAACTGAGCTTACCTCTGATTCTGAATCAAAAATCTAAGGAGAAAATAATTTCTGTGTCTTCATCCTCCTGTCCAAATACAGAATCTTGAATCTGTTCAGGAAAGGAAGTATTCTTATTTCTTACAAGAAGGATCAATACTATAAGCCAGATCCAGTAACTTACTCATGTCTAAGGAAATTTGAGGAGAAGTGCATACATGTTTAGTTTTCTGCTTCTTTGTGACAGGAAAAAAGGGGTTGACAGTGCTGTTAGTGGCAGCAGCAGCTTTCCTTGGGATGGGCATAACATTCTGACACAACAGGGCAGCCTTCCCTTTCCCCACTTCCAGGACTAACAAGAGTGTCTATCCCTTGCCCACTGAGGGGACCTCTATAGCTGCAGAGGACATAGGTCCAGTTTGTCCCTGGTCCAAAGTGGCTGTAGGTACTACACCAGAGGGATTTAGGGTAAAAGATGAGTGGTTTGAAGCATAACAAATGGTCACACCTCAGTCACCCACCTGTGGCTGAGGCAAATTACTAGCCTGCTTTGGTTACAAAGGCTGTTTGCTTAACTTTTTCTGTTTTTGGTTGAAAGAAGGACTGACCATGGTACCGAAAGCATGTTCCAAGGTCACGTCAAAAATGATGCCTCTTTCCAATGGAAACAGTTAGCAAATACCAGTAAAAACAAAAAAAAAGTCTTTAAAAAGTCACCTTTTGCCTCAAACACAGTGAAAAGCATTTTAAAACACAATGCCAGCCCCATAAAGTAAAATAAAGACATTTTTTCCACAGAAAAAATAGTTTTCAGTTATTTTAAACAACTTTTAGAATGAAAGGAAAAAAAAGAGTGCTTCTGTTTAAAAGTACAGTACAGTCTTGTGACAGTCCATTAAAATACATATTCCTAGCTTTAAAATAAATTTCCTGATGAGGAAAGTATAAATAATAATCAACATTATTAAATGGAAGGTTTTTCCCCCAAAGGGAACTTACCTGCCCAGCAAAGGAACAGCACAAGTCAACTATTGATCCTCAAAAGCCTCAGAGCAGCGTACTCTTCGGTGGCAGCAAAACTCTGAAGGACTTGATGCCCAAACTTGTCTTTTAGTCACCTCTGTTTGAGCTTTCTGGCAGTTTGGGTGCATGAGAGGTGTTCTGTGGCTTTGGAGGCTGTCTGGCTGTTATATACTTGACAGAATATAACCCATATACTTAAGGCTAATGCAGCAGTGAGCAATATGATGAACATCAGCCATATTTTGTTGAATAGTTCCAGTTTGTTAATTATAACATACATCTACAGGGGACACTACAAACAGGTAATAGGAATTGTTTATTAGGGTCTTTCAAAATTAATATTTTTACACACATCATCTCTGATAGGCTTATGGTTTATAGAATAAAGGTCTAGATCTATTAATTTCTCATGATAAGATTTGTTTCAAAAGCACAAATATCCTTTATACCCTTTCCAGCTGCACTAAATAATTATTTTTTTAATATCAAAATGTACAAAGGGATCAGGACCTCTCTCTTCCTTGAAGCACTATATCTAAAATCATATTTAAACTAATATAAGTCCTTCTAACCACTAGTGACAGTATGCTCAAAAAAGAATTTTACTTATGATCATCATCTCCAGATTTTTCATACTGGTTACCCACTTTAATGGAACATAGAAATATAATAAACCAACATAGAAACAATGGCCTGCTTGTGTCCACCCTGTTCTTAGACTTGTCAAAGTAATTTAATACTGTCTCACACCAGTAACTGCTCGTTTGACTCTCCTCAATCGGACTTTCACAATACTCTTTGTTGTGGTTTCTTTGTTACCTATCTGAAAGGCAACAAGCCATTAAACAGCAACAAACCTACTCATCCTTTCAACCAGTTACTACAGGTGTCCCTCAGGGCTCTATCCTGGGTCTTCTTCTATTTATTATATTAATCCTCTCCACTCACCATACTAGTTTAGTTCAGTAGGCAGATGACTCAACATTAATAAGTGTGGCCTCAACAATAAATAAGTTCCAAGATATTATCCAAAAGTCTTTCTCCTCTATAGAAACTTGCTTCAAAGAATCAAATCTCTATTCAACCCCAAGAAAACTACGTCAATGCTTTTTTACCTCAAAAAATTGCCAAAATCAAAAGCAATTTTTTACCATAAAGTCAGTAGATAATACTGTCTTTGAAACTATAATTCACAGTAAACTTATAAGCATTTAAATAGTTGACAATCTCAAATATGACCAGCATATACTGCACACCATTAACCCTACACAACAGAAACTATTCTCTATTTATAGGATCAATGGATTCCTTACAGATACTGCAAGAAAAACTCTAGCTACCACCTTCTTATTGCCAACTGTCTTATATTGTTATCCTAACAAACGTAAATGATACTCAAAGAAAGAAACGTGCCTCCTGCTGCAATAAAATAGCTAAATTTGCCACCAGTCTATGTCATAGGGTCCACAATTGTCATAACTTAAAAAGCAATTAAACTTGCTTGAACTACACAACTACCTGAAATATTCACAACTAACTATAGCACACAAACTCATTCATCATCCAGAAAAATACCCTGCACTACATAACTTATTACTGACTTACTGTCCAGCTCCGCTCTAGTAACAAATTCTTATTACTTAAAAATAAGTCAAATAATGCTGCAGGAGACTTGCTCTACTCCCAGTACATTGCTCTAGAATAGCATCCCCACACAAATAAAACTCTCCGACAAACTCAATAATTTTAAATCACTACTTAAACAACATCTTAACCAGTTCTGGTCCTGCACATGCTCATCTCAAGGTTGAGACTTTGTGCTCACATACAGTTATCTCCCAATACTCTTCTTAAACAGAATACACTCAACCTTTCACTGAAATGACAAAACAATTTTTATATAAAACTGCTGCCTGTACAATCCATTAAGTTACAAGTGGGCTTTCTCTTTAGTAACTTCTACCTCTGTACTTTGATTGATACACTGCTCGGCTGTTTCACAGCCAAAAGTCCAATTAAATATAGGAAAACCTAGTTGCAGATAAATTACCAGTAAGACTGGCAAAATGTAATTGAATATAAAGGGACTTGGCTATAAGAAAAGGGAAATTACAAAACATTTAAAATGATTCAACCCTATTAGTAGCTATTTTTGACTAGTTTTATTAGATAAAGTTTTATATTTAAGAATAAGTATGATACTCTGTTATGCTTTCCTCTTTCAAAATCTTAAATGTTCTTACGGGTGCAATAAACTTTACATGGGAACAGTATTATTTACTTTCTCTTTTCAGATTAAAACACTTATTTTTAATTTAAAGTTGATTAAAATTAATACATCTTCCTTATACGGATTAGTAGGTTTATAAGAAACAGTATGCCATTTTAATGACCTTTTTACATGTATTTGCATTATGCTCAAGGAACAGGAGCTACAGGCAGTTAGTATTCTCAGTTCTTATTTAGTTTTTAGCTGTTTCAGTTGGATTCAGTATGAATAATTGCATCTCTTTGGATCGGTTTGTGCTTATTTGACCTCAAGACATCAAAAACCTCGGGAGGTGTCTAGCAGGGAGTGCCCACACAGTAAAGACAGGTACAGGTAAGAGACTGTGCACCATGGGACCATGGCATGTACAACAGGCACAACCAAGGCAGGACCAAGAAAAGGATGATGCTCATTTATCACAAGGAATTTACTGTGGGACTCTATAGACTGTGCAGCTAGGCAATGGCAACATTTCCAAGTTAAGTATTTGATGCATTATCCATACAACTGTACAATCCTACAGCTTGTGTAATCACTGTCAACCTTGTAGAGAAGATAAACATAGACCCTGTGCACCTGCTGGTTTTCAACAGTAGACACATCCTCCATAAGGGATTAATTCAATAGTGATTGCATTACATTAACAACTTGTCATTCCCTTTGCACATTGTGTGAACACACGCTGAGAGAATGCGCAGAAGAGATGACAGACGATGCCGTCTAGAAACACTCTAGTTATTGAAGTTTTTTTTACTTTTTATTTATTTATGCTTTTTGACTGGGATAGTCTCATTAGGCTAATGTCTTCTTTTCAGGTGAAACCAAAGGTGGTGTTTGTACTAACTAGGAGACATATGAACAGAGAACCAGGGAAACTCCCCTACTCTTTTTTTTTTTATAAATGCCATGGGATCTTGTACATCCACTGGTGCTACCATCAACTCAGGCAGCGGGGGCCCCAGTTACTGACACATCTGAAGGATGGCTAACTGGACCATTTTCGTTGATGATAAGCTAAAGTTTGATAGTCACCTACAAATAAATATAAAAAAAAACTCATAAAAATTAGACCTGCTTTATTGACACAATCACTATATCTCTCCCCTCTACCAGGCTTCTTCTTGCTACTACCTACTTCATCCCTTCCCTCCTATATGGTGCCTCTATTCTTATCAATCTGCAATCTTCCCTCAAATAAAATCTGTCCTTCTGTTACTATAAAATTTCTAAATTTGCAACTGGCCAAAGATCCAATACCCATCACTTGTATTTCCCTACATCAATTAAACTGGCTAGAACTACCCAACTATCTTACCTATATCCAACTGATCCAAGCACACAAACTTATTTGTAACCCCTCCCTCTGCCCCTCTCTAGCCTCCACCTTCAAAATCCATCTTTCTGATAGGGGCCTCAGATCTAATTCCCAGAATCTAATAGAACTACATAAACCATCCCATCCACCAGGCAACCACCTCCTATCTTTCTCACTTGCTCGCCATTAGAATTTTCTTCCACCTGTCATCCTTACCACAGACAGACTCCCTGTCTTCAAAACCCTACTTCACTCACACCTAACTTTACAGTGGGAATGCTCTATCTCCCATCCTTCATAATGTCCTCATCCATAGTTCTCTTCACTAGCCACCATATCTGTAAATAGCCTCCTGCAGTCTAATAACTTCTAATAATAATGGTAGGAATCATGATATTTGCACAGGAACTGTAATCAAGTTAATTCAGTATACTAACTAGGATCTCATAATGCCAATCTATTGGCAACTCATTACTTTGTTTGTTTTGAAATTCCCTCTTAATTGTGTAATTTTTATCTTGTATTCTTGTGACTTATTGCATTTACAGTGTATATTGGTATTTTTGTATTTTGTATTATCGTATTCTTGTATTTTTCTGTTGTGTTTCTCCCCAGGACACCATTGAGAATGGGTTCTTTAAGGCCCAACTGGACTATCCTGGCAAACAAACTACAAATAATTTTTACACTAATCCCTGCCATGGGAGATATCAGTGACAGTGCTGATTGCATGCCTTATGGCTGACCAACTATCTGCTCATGACCCCCCTATTTAAGGAGCAATTCATTAAAAAAGCATTCATAGTGGTTCAGGGCATGCCACACAAAGAGCTGTACCTCTCATTTTCCCCACATTGGAACACAGAGATATCCTGTCAGCTCTCATGCCACTCTTGAAATGCATCATCAGGCATGCTGTTAGCTGATTCAGTTATAAGCAAGATGAATCACACATTATAGCCATGTGAAATTGCTTTGATCCCCACATTCTGTTAACTAATGCAGCTGTCTGGCATACTGTATATAAGACACACCGGCATGGCTATGCCACATTCAGATCTGACATAACCATTGAGCTTCACCATGTCCCCTACCAAAATAAAGCTAATGGTTACAGCATCTTTATAAATAATAGTTAGCTACAGTACTAAACTTTGTAGCCTGTTGACAGATTATATGTATCGTTATATATTGTTCATGACAAATGTGCCTTTCTGTCATTCTTTTCAGAGCTTCTGGCATATTATATTTTAAAATAACTTGTTACATAATATTTCAGGTCAGTTTGTAATAACATAGTTTTCTTGTAACAAGGTTAATTCGGACAACATATGGTGGTTTACAATGACTGCTATTAGCTTTTACTTTGCAGAAAACAAAATGCTGCATTATTGTGAAATAATGTGCCTTGATAGCATTTATACAATTGTAGATGACCATCAAAGCAACAAAGTGCTACAGCTGAAAAAGTCAGAGTAAATGCTATAACAAAATTTATAGACTATCCTAACCAATTAAGCATACTGTGATATTACATCCAGTGTAATGGAGTAAGATGTACCATATAGCAAACATCAGTCATCAGAGTCCAATTCGCCTTTTCACTTGACTGACATTCCAAATATAGCATAATTGTTTCAGTGGCACATAAGTGGATAACTGCAGTACAGAACAGAAGTTAACTGTTAGGACTACTATAAATGGAGAATAATCCTGAATGCTTCATTTCACTGTGTTCATTCTACTGTCCTCTTCTGACCCATTTTAGACCATATTTGCTATTTCTTGTACTCAGTTGTAGTGTGCGATAAAGATGATGAACTGTGAAGTTAAGTATTTTTAAATATTCCTCCATCAGTTCATTACAATATACCCTTCCACATGAAACCATTGTGCAATTACATTTTTTGCAGTGCTTCAATTCCTCAAGCAGTCTATGCTATATTTGCCCCAGAAGGAAATATTTTAAACTGTTCAAAAATAGTTTGTTTGCTTTGCTAATCAGACACAGGGACTATTACTGTGTGTTTCCGATTTTTTTTTCTGACACACAGTTGAAAAGTATTGTTTCTGTTTGCTTTTAGCCAGAAATAATCCTTTAGATGTCAGATTATCATCTGTAAAGTCAATAGAAGTGTTCTTTTTATGTGATTTGTACTGAATGTTCCCCTGTCACCTTCATTTTTGCTTCCAAATCTGTTTTCTTTAGGAAAACTTCTCCCTTTCAAAAGCCCAGGTCGCTTTCATTACATTAAACCAAGATCTAATAGTCTAGAGAACCATGTGAGCTGGTCATTAAAGTAAAAGTTGAAATGGTCTGTTTCCACCTTGTCTAAGACAGTTTTCTTGAAATGCCTGAGACAGCTTCTAAATTATATCAAAGTGCAGACCCCAAGTCATGTAGATGCTGTCTGATTTCTGCAGATATGAAGTTTCATGTATAGTTATTGAACTACATACAGAAATGTTGTGATCTTTCAGCAATATATTTGCCCTTGTTAATGGCTTATATTGGGACTTGTTTCCTAATTATTTCCTTGATGCAGCATTTAAAGCTTAACTAGTCAGAATGTAAGGTAGGGATGCCTTTATTTTGAACCTACTGTGTCTAGCTAAAGTAGTTAATTTATAAAAAAGATGGGCTCCTGAATCCCTGCTATAATGGGTTCTCTATTTTTGCATGTCTTTTTTATGTTTCCATTGGTCCAAAAGTGACAAAACTGATAGTGTACCGAAGCCCCAGCACTTGAAATGAAGCATTTTCATCCAAAGAAACCACACCCTCTCTGGAGTTGTAAGTTCTTTTTGGAGGGGTTGCAATGTTGCTAAGGTTTTTACTTGGGTATGTTGATTGGAAAGAATGAACATTCTTTCTTCCCCTGTATCAGTAGATATAGATTACTGGTCTTTAATACAGTATATACAGTATCTAAGTGAGAGATATGAGGGGCAGGTGAAGTCTGTTCTTCTAGTTCAGGTATAGATGGGTATCAAGGAATTGCTCAGTAATTACAGATGCTGACAGATACTTATCAGTAGTCATAATAATGACTTATTTTCCCTTTTTACTTCCTTGCATCAAGGAAATGCTTTAGAGTTTATTATTTAAACTTGCAACAACATTATGTTATAATCAGCTTTTTCAGTTCAAGCAGAAAAAAAGCTGTTCTTTGCTTGTCACAATATTTGGACCATCTTTATTGTCTAAGAAATACCTTATAATTTCTACTTTGCTTATACCTTGTTTATCTGTATACCTAGCCCCACATGCTACTCTAATATTCTACTTTTTGTATCGTTCACTGAGATAAACATTACATTATATTTAATCTGAATTTCCTTAAGTATGTGGCTTTCTTTCCACTGGTTTTGTTTTCCACTGCTCCATCCGTTATGCCAGTTGAATCTCTAAAATCAACAAAATGAAACTAAGCCTTAGCCTGCACTAAAATTCAAAATATTTTACTGGGGTTTTGACAGTGACCACATTGAGTGACGCATATTTTGTTGTAACTGTTTGATTAGTATTTCCTGCAGTGTCTGCAGATAAGTTCCTTATGGTTATTTAGGTTTCTGTATTCTTAAAGTGGTAAATATCTCTTAATTTTTTTATATGAAGTATTCATTAAGTATTATTTAATAAACCAACATATCAATTCCAATCTAAGCTGTTGTGCATTTGCAGCAAATGTCTGTTTTACCTTCAGTATCCTTAAAGAATGGCATTCTGCTTGTATTATGAACTGCTACCACAGGAGAATGTGAGTGACTCTGCTAAACATTCAGGAAGGGGTCTTAATGCTTAAAGTACTGATTTAATTTAATCTACCACTAAAAGGCTACACTTCGTAGGTCACTCTGAAAGAGGAAAGGGTGGTCCTTATACTGGTGGTATCACAGACAAATATATCATTAAGTACTTGTTCTCAGTAGAAAAAGATCATCAAAGTTTTAACACAGAAGTGTTGTGGATTGAAATAATAGCCTGCATTGGAACAATTACAAGTAGAGAGACAGCTATACCATGTAAACATCGTTCAGTAACTAAACTTGAAGGAGGTCCTAAAAGTCTCAAGACTGGTGCTGTACAGTTGTCAAAACTTATGCTGGTGTGTTCCTAGGAAATTAATGAGACAGTGACGATAACATAGTAACAGGATGCGTGGAGTCGATCACTTTTACAGACAGGCTGGGAAGAGAAGCAAACTACAGAAGTCATGCTTAAAAATACTTTCTAATTGGTATAATTTCTCTTAGATAGTTTTAACAGTTAGAAGTAACAATTCAAACATTACAATCCTGTATCTGTTTAGACCCTGGTCCTTTTCTTCTTGGCATCCTTAAATGTTAATGTACAAGAAGTAAGATCCCTTATCCACAGAGACAGACATTTTTATGCCTCTCTGAATACTTTGAAACCATGGAAAAAAATTATGGGAACTACTGAATTTAAAGAAAACATTCCTGGATAGATTACTTAATATGTTCAATTACTGTATTTTAAAGAAGGAGGATTTTGCTTCTTTTCTTCATTTCAGAAATGATACAATAACATATAAAGAAACAAATAAAGTTTTGCAGCAATACTATTAAACAGATATGAAAAAATTAAGATAAGCTGAAATTCTGAATTGGAGAAATGGAGAGCCATATTGATCTGAAAATGGAAATAATAGTATGTTGCTTACATGAGTTGCTATTATTATAAAAAAGTAATAGGAAACATGTAAGATAGCCAGTGCAATGAAAAAGTTTATATGTTTTCTGAAAGCTATGATTATTTAACAATATATTTTGCTATGTGAGCTATAATGAAACTGACCATGTCAAAAATCAATATTTTGTAAAATGCAGTGCATGTAGACAGATGGATCATGTTGTGGTACATTGTGCACAGGGTTTCCAGCAGACTGCTGTAACTATTCATGCAGATGATACGGACAGAACCACAGATGATAATGAAAATTAAATGAAAGTTATTTCACAAACTGAAAGAAAGTGGTTAAATGCAAATGATAATGAAACATGGAATAAGAACTAAACATTGCAAAGTAAGGATTTGGATGGTTCTAGGGAATATGAATTGACTGAGGTGGAAAAATGAAAATCCATTGGGCAGGGGGGGGGGTACTAAAAATGAAAGGGAAGACAAGGAATGAAGTAAAAATACTAATTGTATCAAAGAGAAGACTTACTTTAGTATCTATTAATATGAACAACTTGAAAATTAAAATGAGATGAAATATAGTTCTTGAAAGGATAAAAGAGTTAATAAACATATTTACTGTTTACTAGATATTTGATTTTTTTTTTTTGCTGAACAGGAAAGAGAGAAATTTTCACTGTGTGGGTAGGGGATATCTTTAGCTATATGAAGTAGCTGAGCATTCAGGAACAGTGATTATATTGATAAAAATATAATATTATTTTCATTTTATTTAATTTCTGTCCCATTCTTGCTAACCATCATTTCTCACTTCCATCCACTTAGTCGGCTTGTTATTCTCCTGTCACCACGGGTGAGGGTAGGGCTGACTGGGAGTGGCACCATCATATTTTGACCTACAGGGCATTGCTATATACAGACCTTACCCAGTGGCATGCTGGCTGCACATTGTGTGTATATGGGAATGCAAAGGGACACTAACAGATAAACATCCAATCTTTGTGGTGACATGCTAATCTGGGGCTCCAATCTGAAGAAGTATGCAGTGAGATACTATAAGGCTACACCCTGCCTATGCAGTGATGCTTCAGATATGTGATGGTCTCTCCTTCGTGCTAGCTGAATGTGAGCTTCACATTGTTCTGCAGTATCACCATCTGAATTTCAACCTCAGACTTACTCAGAGAATCCCCTGTCTCTCCCCATAAGAGAAGCAAGCAGGGCTAATCTCTTCATTCCTTTCTCTCTCTCTCTCTCTCTCTCTCTCACTCTTCTCATAGCTCTTCCCTTGTTAGGGTTGATAATTGAACCCCCAGTTACCAGGGTATTTCATGGAGCCACCTTAATGTTAAAGGGACAGTCTCAGAGATTTTTTGTTTTGATTCTGGTCTTTGTTTACATTTTCAGTCTGGCATTCTGAGCATGTCCCAGCTCAGGCTGAATGGGTTGGTGGAGGGGTGCTTACAGGAGATTTCAATGGCCTTAGTCTAATTGATTGTATACTACAGGATTTATTATGGCAAAAAGTTATAAATAAAGAGTTGTTTGAATTTTTTATTGACAAACACCCCAGAATCTCAACTATATTTGGGATAGTTAAAGTCCACAAAGATATAACTGACCCATGCTTGAGACTGGTTGTTACTGCAAATGGTTCAAAAACATACCTCCTAGTGGTATATATACATAGGAAACTGAAATATTTTTATGAAATGAAACCTCACATTGTAAGAGATTCTTGGGATTTTTTGAATAGAATTAATTATTTTAAATTCAAAAAGGATGTAATATTTGTGTTGGAAAGGCTCTCTTTACAGTCATCCCACATGATTTGTGAATGACTGGTTTGGGGATAATTTGTTGATGTTGGATTTCCTATCAGCCTTTGATATACATGTGTTATGTGACCTGATGGAGTTGGTTTTAAAACACAACTATATATACTATGAGGGTGAAATTTTTAAACAGAATAGTGGTGTAACCATGGGTACACCATGTACCCCTACCTTCGCTAATCTGGTTTTATATGTGTGGGAATTGTAGTTTGTCATTAATTCCTCACTTTTTCAATATTGTTTTATGTATATTAGGTTTTTAGATGGTATCTATGTATTATAGCAAGGAAATAAGGACCATTTGATACAATTTATCAATTATTTGGAAACAACTAGTATGATTTTTCAATTTTACAGATTAAATATTTGAACATTAATTAGATTATTTAGATGTGTCCATTTTAAAGGATGTGGAGAGTAAGCAATACATTTCCAAAATATATCATAAACTCACTTTCTGTAATTCATGCTTGCATTTTGATAGTGAATACCCCATTTCCAAAAAAGAAATATCATTAAGGTACATATATGGTGAGAGCAGCATGGATGACCTCAAGGTTTAATGACTTTGTGGAGGAGAGCAATAACATCATGAATCTGTTCCTACAAAGGGGATAAGCAGAGCAATTAGAAGACAGGATTAAAAAAAGGAGTTCATTGCAAGATGGGGGGAAAAATGTCTGCCTGTCATAAAAGACATTATGATTAGGCTCCTTGTTGGTGACCCCCCTGTAATGAATAATGACCACAAAAGTTATAATATAAACAGCAATGGTTCTGAGCAAGCATTATGTTTAGAATGTAATCAAGAACATTGGGTTATTAAGAACATTGTTCACAAATATTGGATTATGTTCCAACAACTCCCTGACATCCCAAGGTGTTCAATGGCTGCCCTAAAATAATACATAAAAAGGTAGAAATTTAAAAAGTTTTTACGAAAGGATAAAATACATTGAGAGTAATTTGTCCCAAGGAAAAGTGGGTACATATAAATATAATCAAAGTCAGATAGTAGTAGCATTTTGGAACAGGACAATTAACACGGATAAGTATTTTAATTGCAGCAGTATTGGGGTGATATATATATATATATATATATATATATATATATATATATAAATACAGAAACGAGGTCCTTGTCAGCAGAAATGACTCAACAGGATATCCTTAACGCAATTTATTTGTAAAAGAAAACAAAGCGTTTTCACCACAGCGTTCTGTGGCTTCTTCAGAGGAAATATAATCTGGAAAATGCACTCCATACATATCAGGAAATTCAGGAAGTGACATCTTCCAATTTCCTGAAGGCAAGCAATATTTTAATTTACATGTTTATACACAGGTGTCAATGCACCTCTATGCCTATCTTCTATAAACCATAAAAAATGTAAAATTTTTATATAAAAACATATATATAAAAAACATATATGAAAAAATATGTTATGAAATACATTTATGTACAAAGAACCAGCTACCCTAGATAGGAATATATGCACCTGCGATTACAAGGTACTACACTTATCTGTTATTAACGCAATTAATTTATGTATGGGAAAGTATTATCTGAGCCTGAAACCATCATGACTCAAATTTGTTTAAGCCTCAAAGGTACAACAGTACTCATTTTCTACAAATGACAATGGGTGTCATGTCTGTGATCCTCCAACATAACTCTATGCATACAAATAAAGTCGTCAGCTACACTATTTTTATAAGCATATTACAAACATAATGGCCTCCAATAAACGAGAGCCTGTATTGTCCCAATAACCTATCTAAGATAACTTCTTAGTTTCAGTACGGGGGCAATATTACAGTTGCTGTTCAAACCAGGATGCCTAAACGCATCCAGGCGTAACTGCCATTCTAGTTCTCGATTCTCCAAGATTAACGAAAAAGGGCCACCCCTAATCTTCAATGGTACTTAGTCAATGGCCATAAACTGAAAACTATGACCCGGGTTCAAGCCTATGTGTTTTGTCAATGCATTATCACTCTTATCATTCTTGATGGCGTACATATGTTCATACATTCGGTCTCGGACCCTACGGTCCATTTTTCCGATGTAGAACGCTTGGCAACAATCACACATGGCTATATATATAATGGATTTGCTCTCACAATTTAGAGTGAAACGGATATGATACTTTTTATCCCTCACCATAAATGTTTCACCTATTCTGACCCTATTACAAAATTTGCAAAAACCACATTTAAACATACCTCTCCTTTTATGGTATGTATTTTGAGACACGTCCCTTTGTACCAATTCCTTAAGGTTATTTGATCTCTTAAAAATAAACCTAGGTTTACTACCTAATTTTTCAGCCAAAAAGGGATTTGAGGAAATGAAATGCCAGTTTTTGCGTATTATAGCCAGAATCCCTTTAGAGTTTTTACTGAAGGTAGTGATAAAACTCAAAGAAAAGTCACATTCTTCACTTAAGGTTGTAAGTTTAACTGTCTCCCCATTATTCAAGTTAGCCTCAACTGATACTACGTTAATGGTAGAATCAGATTGTATAAGGTCTTGTTGGAATAATAAAGGTTTATAAAAACCATTAGTTCTCTTATTAGTGACTTCCCCAATCAAGTCTAATAACATTTGGTCAGGGTACCCTCGATTACTAAACATTTCCCTCAATAATTCACATTCTTTAGTGAAATCAATCATGGTACTGCACATTCTTCCTGCCCTCACCAGTTGTCCTTTTACAATAGACCGTTTCTGTTGATACGGATGGAAACTGGAGAAGTGCAGGAAAGAATTGCAGTATATAGATTTTCTAAACACTGTTGACGTCAATCCACCACTTACAGGGTCCTTTACTAACTTGACGTCAAGATAATCAATCTCTCGTGTTGAAAATTTGAATGTGAATTTTAAGAATTCAGTTGTTGAATTCATAATTTCAACAAGACCTGCAGCTTCCAATTCCGAGCCCCTGAACAATATAAAAATATCGTCCAGGAACCTGGTATAGTGCATAACAGGTTCCATCAAACCAGGGATCTTCCTTAGTATGTTGGCCTCCCAGTAACCCATAACGTAGTTAGCTACTCCAGCCCCACAAGGGGAGCCCATCGCTACACCACGTTTTTGAAGAAAAAAATCACCATTAAAGGTGAAATAATTGGAAGTCAAGACAATATCAAGTAGTTCCGTCACCAGGTCTACTTCCAACCTGGAAGCCCCAAAGTCCTGAAGCATAGAACCTATCCACTCTACCGCTTCCTGATGCGGTATAGAAGTGTATAGGTCTACCACATCAATGGTTAAAAAATTGTTTTCACCATTGTGTGGAATACCACTGATGTTACCAAGGAAAGACCAAGAGTCTTTACAAATACTAGTAATGGCTTTGATGTATTTATCCAGTATGTTGGTTATAAGTTTTGAACAGGGATATGTAATAGACGACCTCCCATCAATCAAGGCCCTCATAGGGGGTTATTGATGTTCTTATGAATCTTAGGGATTCCAAACATGACAGGTATTTTAGGACAATTTATATCAATGTAATTATACAAATTTATGTCAATTTTTCCTGCCAGGAACAAGTCCCTAAAGTAACCCCTAATTCTATGAATTTGACCATTCACCTCACTCTTGGAAGACTTTGTATAAGCATTCGTGTTCAACACACTAGCCATCTTCTCATTATATGTGAGGTTGTCTAGTAACACCAACCCCCCACCTTTGTCAGGTTTTATTAATCGTACAGGTAACCGGCAAAGCTCGTCTAATAACGTAAGTTGTTCCTTAGAAATGTTGGATTCACCTTTATTTTCCCTGTCATTGTTGTTACGAGCAAGGTACCTAAAGTCCACTTCACAAATGTTCTCAAAAAGTTGTAATGCTGCATGTAATGGTGGATTAAACACACTGGCCAATTTCAAGACCGGTAGTCCATCAACACCCCCACCAGCATTTGGGTTAACCACATCATTTTGTTGGCTAAACACTAATTTTAAGTTCATTTTCCTCACAAAACATTTCAGTTCTATAATTTCCCTAGAAATACTTCCAGATCTACTTGGGACAAATGAGTTACCAAAAGCTAGTAATTCAATTAGTTGCTCATCAAGAATGATGTCAGAAAAATTATAGATCTTAAAGTCCCTATTCCTATTGGTAAGTATAACAGGGCGGGCGTGTACAATAGGTGAGGGGGGTGGACTAGGTGTCAAAGACCTGTTGGTGTCAAGGTCTGTGACTAATTCTTCTTCCTGTTCATATAAGGCCTGCTGTTGCGTTGGCCTAAAAAATTATTGCCATTACTGTAATTAACTAGTTTGTTGTTAGAACTTTGATTGTGCTGGTTACTACCAGGCCCTCCATTATTTCTGGCAAAGCCTTTGATTCTATTACTTCGTCTTGGTCCTGTGCTAATGTGACCCTCATTGTTTTCCTCAATTATGTCATCCAACCCACTTCTGTCGTCCACTACATCGGACGTCTGGCTGTCACTCACAGGATTTGGTCGAATGGTGTTAGGCCCCTTCAGTTTAGGGTATGCAAATTTGTTAGAGTAGGCTTCCCTATCTCTAACCAACTTTTTATTCTTATTAGCTTTCAACTTTAGTAACAAAGTGTCAATGCTAGATAAAATCCGGCCATAGTCGAATTTATATCTAGTAAAGTCCAGGTCTATTTTTATATCATTGTCCAAGCTATTGATTTCGTCCATCAGTAAATCAATATGTAATGCATAGTGCTTAATAATGAGTTCCAAGGGGCCTAACACCATTCGACCAAATCCTGTGAGTGACAGCCAGACGTCCGATGTAGTGGACGACAGGAGTGGGTTGGATGACATAATTGAGGAAAACAATGAGGGTCACATTAGCACAGGACCAAGACGAAGTAATAGAATCAAAGGCTTTGCCAGAAATAATGGAGGGCCTGGTAGTAACCAGCACAATCAAAGTTCTAACAACAAACTAGTTAATTACAGTAATGGCAATAATTTTTTAGGCCAACGCAACAGCAGGCCTTATATGAACAGGAAGAAGAATTAGTCACAGACCTTGACACCAACAGGTCTTTGACACCTAGTCCACCCCCCTCACCTATTGTACACGCCCGCCCTGTTATACTTACCAGTAGGAATAGGGACTTTAAGATCTATAATTTTTCTGACATCATTCTTGATGAGCAACTAATTGAATTACTAGCTTTTGGTAACTCATTTGTCCCAAGTAGATCTGGAAGTATTTCTAGGGAAATTATAGAACTGAACTGTTTTGTGAGGAAAATGAACTTAAAATTAGTGTTTAACCAACAAAATGATGTGGTTAACCCAAATGCTGGTGGGGGTGTTGATGGACTACCGGTCTTGAAATTGGCCAGTGTGTTTAATCCACCATTACATGCAGCATTACAACTTTTTGAGAACATTTGTGAAGTGGACTTTAGGTACCTTGCTAGTAACAACAATGACAGGGAAAATAAAGGTGAATCCAACATTTCTAAGGAACAACTTACGTTATTAGACGAGCTTTGCCGGTTACCTGTACGATTAATAAAACCTGACAAAGGTGGGGGGTTGGTGTTACTAGACAACCTCACATATAATGAGAAGATGGCTAGTGTGTTGAACACGAATGCTTATACAAAGTCTTCCAAGAGTGAGGTGAATGGTCAAATTCATAGAATTAGGGGTTACTTTAGGGACTTGTTCCTGGCAGGAAAAATTGACATAAATTTGTATAATTACATTGATATAAATTGTCCTAAAATACCTGTCATGTTTGGAATCCCTAAGATTCATAAGAACATCAATAACCCCCCTATGAGGGCCTTGATTGATGGGGGGTCGTCTATTACATATCCCTATTCAAAACTTATAACCAACATACTGGATAAATACATCAAAGCCATTACTAGTATTTGTAAAGACTCTTGGTCTTTCCTTGGTAACATCAGTGGTATTCCACACAATGGTGAAAACAATTTTTTAACCATTGATGTGGTAGACCTATACACTTCTATACCGCATCAGGAAGCGGTAGAGTGGATAGGTTCTATGCTTCAGGACTTTGGGGCTTCCAGGTTGGAAGTAGACCTGGTGACGGAACTACTTGATATTGTCTCGACTTCCAATTATTTCACCTTTAATGGTGATTTTTTTCTTCAAAAACGTGGTGTAGCGATGGGCTCCCCTTGTGGGCTGGAGTAGCTAACTACGTTATGGGTTACTGGGAGGCCAACATACTAAGGAAGATCCCTGGTTTGATGGAACCTGTTATGCACTATACCAGGTTCCTGGACGATATTTTTATATTGTTCAGGGGCTCGGAATTGGAAGCTGCAGGTCTTGTTGAAATTATGAATTCAACAACTGAATTCTTAAAATTCACATTCAAATTTTCAACACGAGAGATTGATTATCTTGACGTCAAGTTAGTAAAGGACCCTGTAAGTGGTGGATTGACGTCAACAGTGTTTAGAAAATCTACATACTGCAATTCTTTCCTGCACTTCTCCAGTTTCCATCCGTATCAACAGAAACGGTCTATTGTAAAAGGACAACTGGTGAGGGCAGGAAGAATGTGCAGTACCATGATTGATTTCACTAAAGAATGTGAATTATTGAGGGAAATGTTTAGTAATCGAGGGTACTCTGACCAAATGTTATTAGACTTGATTGGGGAAGTCACTAATAAGAGAACTAATGGTTTTTATAAACCTTTATTATTCCAACAAGACCTTATACAATCTGATTCTACCATTAACGTAGTATCAGTTGAGGCTAACTTGAATAATGGGGAGACAGTTAAACTTACAACCTTAAGTGAAGAATGTGACTTTTCTTTGAGTTTTATCACTACCTTCAGTAAAAACTCTAAAGGGATTCTGGCTATAATACGCAAAAACTGGCATTTCATTTCCTCAAATCCCTTTTTGGCTGAAAAATTAGGTAGTAAACTTAGGTTTATTTTTAAGAGATCAAATAACCTTAAGGAATTGGTACAAAGGGACGTGTCTCAAAATACATTCCATAAAAGGAGAGGTATGTTTAAATGTGGTTTTTGCAAATTTTGTAATAGGGTCAGAATAGGTGAAACATTTATGGTGAGGGATAAAAAGTATCATATCCATTTCACTCTAAATTGTGAGAGCAAATCCATTATATATATAGCCATGTGTGATTGTTGCCAAGCGTTCTACATCGGAAAAACGGACCGTAGGGTCCGAGACCGAATGTATGAACATATGTACGCCATCAAGAATGATAAGAGTGATAATGCATTGGCAAAACACATAGGCTTGAACCCGGGTCATAGTTTTCAGTTTATGGCCATTGACCAAGTACCATTGAAGATTAGGGGTGGCCCTTTTTCGTTAATCTTGGAGAATCGAGAACTAGAATGGCAGTTACGCCTGGATGCGTTTAGGCATCCTGGTTTGAACAGCAACTGTAATATTGCCCCCATACTGAAACTAAGAAGTTATCTTAGATAGGTTATTGGGGCAATACAGGCTCTCGTTCATTGGAGGCCATTATGTTTGTAATATGCTTATAAAAATAGTGTAGCTGACAACTTTATTTGTATGCATAGAGTTATGTGGGAGGATCATAGGCACGACACCCATTTCTATTTGTAGAAAATGAGTACTGGTGTACCTTTGAGGCTTAAACAAATTTGAGTCATGATGGTTTCAGGCTCAGATAATACTTTCCCATACATAAATTAATTGCGTTAATAACAGATAAGTGTAGTACCTTGTAATCGCAGGTGCATATATTCCTATCTAGGGTAGCTGGTTCTTTGTACATAAATGTATTTCATAACATATTTTTTCATATATGTTTTTTATATATATGTTTTTATATAAAAATTTTACATTTTTTATGGTTTATAGAAGATAGGCATAGAGGTGCATTGACACCTGTGTATAAACATGTAAATTAAAATATTGCTTGCCTTCAGGAAATTGGAAGATGTCACTTCCTGAATTTCCTGATATGTATGGAGTGCATTTTCCAGATTATATTTCCTCTGAAGAAGCCACAGAACGCTGTGGTGAAAACGCTTTGTTTTCTTTTACAAATAAATTGCGTTAAGGATATCCTGTTGAGTCGTTTCTGCTGACAAGGACCTCGTTTCTGTATTTATTTGGTTGTGTTTATATATATATATATATATATATATATATATATATATATATATATATATTGCTATTTATGATGTTTGTAATTCCCTCTATATAGGCAAGTCAGAGATAACGCCGAGGAAGCAAATTTATGAACACACACACACACACACACACATATATATATATATATATATATATATATATATATATATATATATATAAAATATAGGAAATAACAATGATAAAAATACTTTATATATATAAAGTATATATATATATTGGAGGGAAGTGGTTTATTTTTAGTTTTGATGAAGTCCTGGATAAGATCAGGATGAAAGCTCATAACTGGTTTAATAAAGAATTTGGAATATATTCCATTGTCAGCTTTTTGCCTTGTGGATAAGCCAAAGTTGGTTATATGGTGGTTTCACGTGCATTTCCCATTACACGTAATTGAGGCATTTCTATGTTTAGAGATTCCCAATTTTTATCATGGAGATTTGCATTTCCGACTTTGTGTATGGTTTTACTTGGAACTGAATATTGTTAATTGTGTTCACCAGAGAGAAAGAAAACAGGGCTGCATAAAGTAAATTGAAACCAGGATTAGGGTTGATGATGACATGGTAAGTGGGTGGTGACAATTGGGAGATATCAGGACAAGTTTATTTCCATCAGAATTTTGGACTCTGGGGATTGTCCCTTTAAAATATTGAATTTCAGTGTGTAAGAAGCAAGAACAATTGCATGTTGTTATTTACTGCTGGAACATAAATTTCTGAAATTTTGATGTTCTTTCTCCACCAGTAAATGGTTATTTATTAATAAGCTCAGACATTTTGTGGAAGAATTAAACTGTACAATAAGAAAGAGGGAGTATGGAAGACAGGAAATAAGCAGGAAAATGTGTGATTAAAGCCAAATGCATTACAAAGTAGGCTGAAGTGAAAAAGTATTTGCATGAGACATAAGTGAAGTAGTTTACATACAACATAATATGGCTTGGCTAATGACTATGCAAAAGTGATGGTGAAATTCTAGAAACAGGATTTTCAGATTACAGGGCTATATGGTGTAGATTAAAGGAAGCTATGCTTAAATTCATTTTATGAAATGGTGTAAGAATGGTTAATATTGATATATTGTTTAGTCAGCAAGGAAGAGGATATGTACTTTAGAAAAAAACAATGGCGTAAGGCAGTACTTTATACAATTTAGGCAGAATGGTGGAAAAAAATAAAGAGATGGTTCAAGGCTACTATCATTCTATGAGGACACAAAGAAGAAGAATACAGAAGATAGTGGAGAGAGAACTGAAGAAGGAGAATTTAAATAAAGTATTATTGGTTGTGAAGAAGAGAGTGCTTCTGTAACTGAAAAGCATATGGTATTTTTGTAGGAATTTAAATGAGAAAAATGATGCTTGGTAAAGTTTATTTTTTTTTTTTTAATGAATGGCTGAATAAGAAGGAAGACATTATAAATACCAAGATGCTTATGAATTCTGAAAAACATTGCACTTTTATTAAATTAACTTTGAGTCCTTTGATAGCACAATCACGATCTAATTGGGCTAGCACAGAACTGAGAACCACAGAAAGACTGTGGAAATCTACCAGATTATCAGACAACATTGTCATCTGCTTGAAGGAGGAGTTGCTATCGATGGTACAAAAGCAATGGTCTTAGCACAGGGCCCTGAGGGTTTATTCACATGAACATGGTATTGAGAGGACTGAGTATCAAGGCAGGGCTGTTAAAAAATCTATGCAGATTATTATCTAAAATGATTGAAGTGTTTTACTGAATATAAATATTTTCACCAGTAATTTGCTACATATCATCTTGCCAACAACTCTTTTATTACAATTATATGTAAAACAGATCCCAAAAGAGAAAACATCTGTGTGATGATAGGCAAGAATGTGACAAAAAGAAAGAGATTTTTATTTTGTTAACATATTTCTCACTACATTCTGGTGAAGTGGAAATGCTAGCTATGTTAGCTTTTACTAATAAAGTGGGAATACAGATATATCCTTGAATAATAGCAAGCCAAATGTACAATTGCATACCAAAGCATGCAGTAGAGACTTGGAAACAGAGACTGATCTAACAAGCTTCTAAACTCCCATGCAGTTGCTAACTGGCTTCTTACAGTGAGATTTTAGCATCTATATTAAACAAAAGTAAAATTAAATATTATTTCAAACTTCCCCTTAGTTTACATACTGCATTGCTAAGCTAATACCCAAGGGAAACATAAAAAGTTAAAATACTATAAGACCGTTAACTAAGAACAACAAGAAAATTAAAGTAGTTGTTGTGTCTTTTCAGCTTTTCCCGGTTAGGGGTCGCCACAGTGGAACTCCGGTCCGCTAATGATTGGTAGTTGAGTTTTACGTGCCGAGTTACCAGCCCTGACGCACAACCTTCAATGAAGGTACGCCCATTCATGCATGTCTCCACGCAGAAAATGCTCTAGATGAGAATTGAACCGGACAGCGTCTTACTGTGAGGCGACAACGCTACCGCAGCACCACCACCGCGGTAAGAAAATTGAAGTAGTAATGGGTGTTTTAAAATCCATTAAGAAAAACTGTAAGTGAAATTGGAATGCGAACGCATTAGTGAAATAGGAGTGGATAAGATGTATTTAACTTCACTGACTCGTTTATTAAGACACAGAGCAACTTTGCCATCACAGAGTTAATATCTGTCGCACAATGAACTGCTCACTGTTTATCCCTTCTGTGAATACTGTAAACTGTTTTATGTAATTACGGTTATGTGCTCTCCTCAGATAAAATTGCATGACACTTGAAATGACATATCATAAATACAAACTAAATGACATGTGACTACCAAGCAAATCCAAAATTTTAAATGCCACAAAAAATAGCCCAGACATAATAAACAACTTGGTAGCTACCTTTCTACTGTTTTTGCCTCGTAGCTCAAAAGTTCAATCCTAACAATTGGTCACTGTCTTGAGTTTTTATATTCTCTTATCTATAAGTAGCCTTATTTGGTTCCTTCTGATACCCAAGAATAAGCTGGCCTTTATTCAATGCTCTTATAGTCAAAGGTATGAAAGAAAATGAAAGAAAGGGTCAATAAAGGACCATTTCTATGACATGTTTATCAAATAAATACATTAAAAAAGCATCTTATTTGTACTAAAATATGTCTGAACAGCCTTGTTTTTCAGGTCTGACTGTTGGAAATGAGACCTATTACCCAAGGGTGTAGCTAGGCACATCTTTCTGGAGACTTCATAGGTGTAACAGCACAGAATGTTTAGAATTAAACTAGTGTCTGTTGTAGAGAAGTAGCAAAACATGGATTCATGATAGGAGTGCACCTCTTAAAACAGTCTTTTTATGCCTTAAAATAGCAACAGCTGAAAATAGTGTACCGTTTTCTGAAGTGTATATGGGCAACAATTGGAGGGTTGTGTAAATTTTTTTTTAATTGATAGGTGGGTGGTGGAAAAGCAAAATAAGGTTTGAGTACCAAATATGAATTTCTGGCTACAGCACTGCTATTACCAATTCATAAAGGTGGAAAAAACAATGGCAATAAATTACAGGTCAGTCACTGCATTGTTATAGGTCACTAAGAAAAAACAGAGGTGGGTTTTGCTGCCTTGGGAGAGATATTTGGTTTGATATTTAGCATACTTTTACAAATAAGTAACAAAGAGCTACTTATAAAACTATATACAATGGCACAGTGTACTTCGACGTTTGTAAATTATTATATTCTGTTTGGGTCTTTGATCATAACCATGGTATTATGTGTTTGAGAAATGGATGTAAAGAAGTTTGCCCAATGAGCAAAGCTTGCGAGGTGAATTTTCTGGCATCTTTTTCAAGAACACATAACAAAGGATTGCCTTGTTATATCTAATCTTAACGCTCTGCAATATATAAGGATGTCTATCTGTACCTATGTGACAGCTACAGTTAACAAAAGAGAGTCTGTTTGGCAGACTGAGGTGTATAATTGTTTTTAAGGCTGTGGGTAATTAGAGGTGCACTCTGCTTCTAACTGCTGTTTGTGAGGTACAGCAGTACATTAGGATGCGTTACAGTACTATATCAGGATGTGTCATCTTTTTTTTCAGCTATGCTTGCCTTCTCATGCACTTCTGTGGTGACTGTCATCTGTGTGGTAGTGCAGGGTTCATTTTCTTTTATAACAGTGAGGTTTAAATGTAAGAACCTGGCTACAACATGCCTGTTATAGTCAGGTTCTTATTTATGAACCTGGTTATAGAACAGGTTTATTTTTCTTGATTTTTGCATGTAAATCAGAGTGCTCCATGTAATAATGTAACACAACATAGCATTCATTTATTCCCTGTACTTTTTAATTTATTCATTAACTGGTTGGGGGATAGAAAATAATTTACAGCTCTTCTGGTCCATATGTATTGCACATGATTTCATCTACTTTCTTTTCATTCCTTTATCAATAAAAGGATGGAGTTTCAGTCATCCATTATCCCCCTGCTGAACTAGTACCAAAAAGATTCACTCTAGCTATATTTTTCCAACATGTACTCTATGCCCTTGAGTTGAGCAACACTCTTATGCCGTTTTTTTATCTTGGAAGATGTTCTAAATTAAAATAATATCACAATTTTTTTTGCCCTTTAATGTTTACATTCAGTTTCCTTATCTCTGTGAAGGTTAAACCCTTCATTAAATGTATCATTTAGGTTTGCATGTGCAGTACTTTTTTAAGTTCTCCTTCTATTCTTCTCTTTGTAAGAGGATCAGGTGGACAGTCTATGCTTAAGTGTTATATGCAGTAATGTAGCGAATAGGGTCATTGACATTTCAGCTTCTTTAGATGCAGACAACTGCAATATATATATATATATATATATTATATACACATATACACACGCGCACACACACACAGACACACACACGCACACACACACGCACACACACACACACACACACACACACACACACACACACACACACACACACACATATATATGTATATGTATGTATATGGTTCTACCTGACATAATCGACACGCCAGAAGACCGACAACGCAGTCACCGAAACCACATAACTGACAGTGCAAAAACACAAAACCCCACATGCCTGACAACGAAATAACCGACGGTACACAAACACGAAACTTCATACACTGCACACACCACAATCACAGCAATCAACAAACAAAACACATTCCCTGTCCAAAAACCACACACACAACACAAGCACACCAAAATCCCTACAAACCCACACTAAACCTCACATACACAACTATCTACAACCCTAACCCAAACCCTAACCCTAAGGTCCGTCACTATCGCATACTCAGCTAACCCGCGCCCTAACCCTAACTCACTTAACCCGCCCCTAACCCAAACACAATCACTACCGCACACTTACCTGACCCGCTCCCTAACCCTAACTCACTTAACCCACCCCTAACCCAAACACAATCACTACCGCACACTTACTTGACCTGCTCCCTAACCCTAACTCACTTAACCCACCCCTATCCCCACACACCGTCAGTATCCACACTTACCTTACTCGCACCCAAACGTCCGTCACTACCGCATACTTACACAGCCTTTTCCCATGTCGGCATCCTCGGCGTCGGTGTTTTCATCCGTCGCGTCGGTCTTCTGACTTGTCGATCTTCTGGGCCTCGCGATTCGGTCAGTCTTCTGGCGTTTCGACTAACTCAGGTAGACCCATGTGTATATATATATATATATATATATATATATATATATATATATATATATATATATATATATACACACACACACACACACACACACACACACACACACACACACATACACACACACACACACACCAATCTATTAATTGACATCAGTATCAACCTCCCTTTTTCCATTTTTATATGGGGTTGTGGTGCTGCATTGACTGTTATCACTTCACTCAATGCAGTGTCACTCTCCTACGTTCCTTGACTGTTACAAGCCTTCTTTCACACAATCCATACTTTTTTAATTAGAAGATTTTATCTCCTCTTTCCTTCTTCCTGTCTATCCCAAATATGCTTTCTATCCCAAATATGCTTTAACAAGTTATCTTCTGCTTTCTTGCAAGTATGACTGATTCACCACAATCTATACTCTTTGATTCTCTCTGTAAATGGAGCTACTTTGGCTTCCTTTCTGATGTCATTTCTTTGTCTGAGGATATAGTTTTCCTGCCTGATTAACAGCCCTCAGTGAAGGCCAGGCATTCTAGCCAAGAAAGACAAAGTGAAAGGTGGCAGTGGAAGGTTGCCTACAGCAGATGAGACAAACACAGAAGTATGCACACACACAAAATCCACTGATGTCATAGCACTCAATATGCAAGGGTGGAAGGTAGTGTAGGCCAGTAAAAATCTTTCCCACCATTACGATGATATTTATTTATTTATTTATTATTTATTTTAGATTTGTTTACTGGGAAAGGCCGACTGGATACAGGTCCTTTTTAAGCATTGGCTCGGGAAGAAAAGCTTTGAAATAAAAAAGTAAAAAATTGATATACATACATGATTGACAAAATAGAGAAAAACTTTACAAAATTGACATTCATATATATAATTGACAACATATTATAACATCCATATCTCTTTTCTGTCATAGCTTTGGTGGCAAAGGAGGGATGCTGCAGCCTGACTGATGGTGAACAGCGGAGAGTACCAGAAAAAAAGTACTAAAGAAAGATGTTCCATAGCAATACCTATAATGTAAACAAGATGTGTAGAAAAGTTAGATATCTATAAATGTGCCTGCATTGCTGAATAATGCATAAACCTTGTCAGTAAAACTCAAGCAGGCTTTTCCATCATTTGGCTCTTTGGTCCTCTTCAAAAGGAACCTTGACGATTGGATGGGAGAAAGGAAATTCACCCCGGGGATCACGTCAGTCGCCCTGCTAGACAGGGGTCCAGGGAAGTAAATAGTGTGGGAAGAAATAGCCAGGGAATTGTTATGGCTAGGCTTGTATAGGCCCTAGGGCTGATAGCCTAGTACCAACCTATGAATCATTCCTGCAGTCATTTTCTAATTACCTAATTAATTCAATTCAGAATCACGGAGGAGCCAGAGCCTACATTGGCACTCAATGTGCACAAGATAGCGAAACTAATCCTGGAGGGGGAAGCAACCCACTGCAAGATAAACACACACACATACACACACACACACACACACACACACACACACACACACACACACACACACACACACACACAAATGTGTGTACATAAGCTCATTTGGCACAGACAGATAAAGCCCTAATTGCAATGCAGGCAACTTGAGTTTGATTAATGGCTCTTGTGTCTGTTTGAGCTAAAGAGGGGGAAAAGAGGAGTGATGCAGCTACGTTGGCTCACCTTTCTTAGGGGGGAGGGTGTGGGGCTGCATGTCCAAGGTGCAAGGTCATGAGGCAGAATCCCCACTGGAGACTAGAGACCACACAGGAGCACAGATTTCCAGGGGTTCGTGGCAGTCCGGAGGGGTGACATAGCCTGAAGAAGTGAAGGCACATACTCACATATGTCCAATGCACAACAAATCCTAGAATGGATCACTGAAAATAAAAAATGCACAAATAATGGCCTCTCATAGTCAGTACTCACTCCTGGTGGAAGAAACAATGAATGGGCTGATAGGCCGAAAGGGTAACTAATGGCCAGGAGGCAGTGGGGGAGGGAAAAATAACTAAAAATAAATAAACAAACCAAATCCTATATAACAACTTTTATAACATTAGGATAACACAATGATCCACAATGCTACAATACATACAACATAGTATGTCAGACATTAACATGAGGTTTGTAAATGGTGCCAGTGTATGCAGAGTATTCATGAATGGCATAATAGAATAGTACACATAGGTGGCACATCACAAATGGACCATACTAATGTTGATATCTGCACAACAATGCACATATATAGCACTGCTCATAGTTTACTCATGAGAGTGTGCCTACCACATGGGTAGAATCTGTAGGCAGATACCTGAGGACACTAAATATCTGTCCCATTGGTTTTGGGCATCTAAGGTCACACATGAATATGGCTAATTCACACACACATTTGCAAAATGAACATTCATAGATATAATGTGGAAAAACTGAAAAGGATGACCACAGATATAGGTAACCTTTTATCAAAAATAGAACACATAATACAAACAGCAAAGACAAACTGTATACAAGACAACAGTAAAGATAATTATTTATAGCATAAATAGTGTCAAAATACAGATACACATAAATAAAATCCCTTTGGCATGCCCTGTGAGCCATAGGACAAGTCATGCTCCTGTGTCCATGTGTGTTGACATTGGGTGGGTGAAGTGTTGCCTGATGAAGCCACAACAAATTATGTTTTTGGTAATGTAGCAGGACCTCCCACTGTGTCACAGATGTGGTACAATAATGCCCGTGTCAGGCAGCACTCAACACCTGAGGAAGGGCGATGGTATGTGTGGTCTGGCTCCTGGCTTTGGCATTAATGAGGAGATGGTGCTGTTTACTAAGCACTGCCTAGTCAAAATGTATTGTCAACTGTATGTTGTGATGCCATATAAGTGAAGACAACCCCACTACCATCTAGAACTGCTGTTTTCCTTGTATTTCAGGCACATTCTGGCTGTCACAGACCATCAACTACAAGATATCACTCAGGCGACTGATGGTGATGCACTGACCCATGAGGTGGTCCTCCAACTACTACAGCTGCCCAGGGATGGCCAGCCCACCTGGCAAATACCCACTTTGATGGCCTCCTATATAGAGTCACAGTCCAAGAAAGGCCACGCACGGATGGCAAATGCAAAGGCCAAGATAATCCATACCGAAACTACAAAATGGCCAACACAAAATGAGGAATCCAACCTTTATTAGAACACAAGGCAGACCGGTGTCAGCCCAAAAGACCTTTTTTTTCCTGCATTGATAAAGGTCTTTTGGGCCAAAACCAGTCTGCCTTGTGTTCTAATAAAGGTTGGATTCCTCATTTTGTGCTGGCCATTTTGTATTTTCTCCTATATAGAGTCCCACCACAGTGCATCCTGGCATGCTGCAACATGATCTGGAAAACAGAAATATAATTATATATGTGTTTATGCAGTACACTATGCAGCTACAAGCTGAAAGACCACATTATGTTGGGCCATACTACTATTGTCTACTAACTGATTGCAAGGAAATACATGCCTGACATCTACTAGTCCATTATATGTACAGGTTATACTGTACCTACTGTTATCCTAATGTTATATAAGTTGTCACTCTACCTACCTGTACATAGATATATGTAGATATATAGTATTCCATGCTAAATGCAGACACAGACATGGACAGTGACTGCACTATGATAGCCCAGTGATGCCACAACACTGCCACCCATACTATATAATTATTGATAAGGTGTGCCAGAAGGTGCATAAGCATGCCCACCATGATATTGGTACACTTCATGTGATGGCATCTCACTGATAACTATTAGATATACATAGAACTTATGGTGTTGATGATGCAGGTGTACTTCTGTTTCCTGTTGGTGTCTTCTTTTGAGCATCATTGGTCCTGGTTTGCATGTCATAGGAATAGCAGATTGTTGACTATACATAATATAGTTTATACTGAAACCTGTATAACAAAAGGCACAGTAATATGGCAAGACTGTTGCATGGGATATTGTGCAAACACTTCAACACATAATTAGCTGACAGGCATTGGAAACATGAACCACAAAGCCTTATAGAAAACTATTAAGTGTAAATCACATGGGATATGCCAGATCAACAAATAAATGTTTGAAAACCACATATAGTAGTAGAAAAATAAAGACAAAAGCAGTGTTGTCTAATGAAATTGCTATACCCAGTGATTACAGTGTCTTACATACAGAGAGACACCAAGTCATAAAATATCAGATATGTAAGCAGAAGTTATGTGGAAGAACGATACCTAGACAGTTTCAACAGTAGTAAAAGCAACAGGTCTAATAAAGAAGAAATACAATCATACTTAGATATACTGCCAATGCATGTAACGCCGTATGAACTACAACTCAAGGCAATTCTGGGCACATTGCTAGTGCTGAGAAGAGCACTCTTGGCTAATATCAAAGACTGAAACAATACTGATTTCCTGAACTGTAGTCATACCCTGACTTAGGAATGGACTCCATTCCCATCATGGCATTAGAAGCCAAAAGATTTGGTGAAATTAATCTTGGGGAAACCATTAGTTGGAATGCAATAATGTGTACCAGATGGTATAATTCACGTTCTTCATTCCTCGCAGACCAGTTGTTGAAGGCTAGCTTCACACTGCTATAACATATACTCCATAAATCATGGCACTGTTCCCAAAGTATGGAATGGCAGTGGTTGCAAACTGGTAGAAATGCAGGTCCATATGTCATACCCAGCCTTGTGGTAGAGAGGGCTAAGGCCCTGACTACAGCCCCGGTGACCAGAGTTCTATAAGAGGTTCTAGTGACTGACAGGCTACTAGGGCAAGATAAGCGGCAGCTATCTGGTGAAGGAGAGAGGGTGGTGGCTTCTGGCTGACTGTATCTGCCACTCTGGTGTACTGCTATGAAGGTCTCACATAACGCCAAAAGCATCAGTCAGCTGAGAATGGCATGCACTGCATCTGCCCAAGCTGCTAGTGGTAGCTGCCTGTCTTGCATGTAAAGGAGCACACTTGCATAGATGTGTGGTGGGGGGGGCTTAGGCAGCCCCTGCTGTGATGAGGGTGGGCATATTATCATCAGGAAATGAAGATAGGACTAAAATACAAAAATGCACTCATGAATGGGATACTGGTGAGAGTGTAAAGAACCTTTGATGTCTGCAGTGATGTCAGACTCCAACACTAGATTCCCCTGGCAGATCTAAAAGGACAATCTTCCTCACTTCTTTATAGGCAGAGTAGGCAAAAAACACAGAAGAAAAAAGTAATTCCATATGTTTACCCTAAATTATCCATATAGAAGTAGTTAATTCCTGAATAATATACTATAGAAGGGAAGGACATGGCCCATAAACAGTCTCAGTTCCCTGTGCTCCAACCACAAGACTTCACATGTGTTTCGCTTGCCATTTTTTCCAATAGTATGACAGAAATGTAGGATACGTGTAGACATAAGTGTGCACCATTATTTGTGGTTATTCATACTTACCATGCACACTGCCATGTATGGATCCACAACCATGACATATCGGCACTATGTGATACAGATTGTTCCTCTCAGTTGTGTCTTTGTCATAAAGTTTGTTTCTTGTTCTCATACTGGAGATGGTGCTAGTTTCGAACCCCATTCTTTTTTTCTCACTCTGCCCCTGCTGCCTGCTGATCATCAGCCCATTCATTTCCCCATAATTAGGGCAAGGGTTGACTGACTGAGACAGCCATCATGGGTGGTTCCTGTATTTCTTCTTTTATACCTTAAATATTGACTTTGTAAATATTTGAATATGCTGGGAAAGTGATGCTTGCAAGGGATTGACAACACTGGGTGGACCCTCACTTACACAGGGGGCATACTCCAGTAAGCATCTCTTTCTTCCAACCCACAGCACTGAAGTAATTTTTCTTGTCCCCACTGGAGAAACTTGATCTCCTCATGTGCTCCCTGAATGTGCATAAGCCTCCCTCCTCCTAGGTAGAGGCAAGTAATAGTCCTGGAGCTCTGTTTTTGTTTAGTTCATCAGAATTTCTCTTTGTGTTAGAGGTGGGTGATTGTTACTTGTGTTTTCTTTTATCTTTTAGCTTTGAATATATGATTTAATGAAAGTTGGATGTTTTATGTTAATGCTCTTGCATATTACTGGAGCATATATGACTCACTATCACAGTTGTGAGATGCAATATTAGAAGTCCTTCAGCTGTGAAAAGAAAACTTTGATAGTGTTATTTAACAGTGAATTTCAACAGTTAGTGTTACAGTTATAAAGTTTTGTTTTGTCTTTTTTAAGGCTCATGAAGGGGGCTATGCTCCCATATCTCTGCTAGCTATATATACTACCTCCAAGGTGTAGTCCATCTATCCCAAGGTATGGCATTCTTGGATTTAGTTTATTCCATCCACATTCACAATAGTCATTCCTTAATTCTAAAGACTGCAGTTATAGTCCTCAGAATTATAAAGGAAACCCTTGTTTATATTTCAGTTAGTGGAACTTGATATGTTGACACAACTGCTCACTCCACACTGCTGCTCAGAAGTGTTGAAGACTGCACTGTAGAACTAGTATTGTCTTTTATAGTTTGGAAGTGTCTTATTTCTTTATTTTTTTCTTTACTCCACTGTTGGAATAGCTGAATTGTCCACAATGTTGATTTTGTTTTGCTGCTGTCTTTCATCACTTTGCAAGACACAGCGTCATTGTAGTTGATTTTTGTTATTTCTTTGTGGCATTTCCTTTTCGTTTTGTTTTCTTATTCTGAAATAGCCTTCATAATGTCTCTAGACTGTCTATATATACACTAGAATCTCATTATAACGGACTCAGTTATAACAGAGTCTCAGCTATAATGGAGGAGGTCCACAGGTCGGTCACATAAATCGGAAGAAAAGGCATTAGATATAATGACCTCGCTTATAAGGGGATTTTGCTTATAGCAGACTAATGATAGGCTATATTATTTGGTTATAGCACAATACACATGTGCATTTACATGTGTGTGCTGCTTTATGTGAAATGCCTGAGAAGTCAACTAGTTGGAAGAGGTGTTCAATAACTCTAGAGTTAAAATGTCAAACTGTAGTTTTAATAGAAAATACAGACAAAACACAGGCTGACATCATACACGATTATGGCCTTAGCAATTCGACAGTTAGTGATATTTGTATTAACAGCGATAAATACAATCCTCCAGCCAGTTTGCTGACAGTAGCAAGAAAATGTAGAAGTTTACATATGATGACACTGAAGATGCTCTTTTCCTTTAAAGCAAACATGTTCAGTCGGTGCACCTGTGTCCGGTGCAATATTAAAAGAGAAGATAGCTAGTTTTGTCTGTGCGCGTGGTCACAACGACTTTAACTGCAGTGATGGCTGTTTGGATTGGTTTAAGAAAAGCCAAGCTGTTATCCTTTGGATTCTGAGTTGAGAATCACAGTCCATACCACAAGAATTGGCCAAGGACTCACTGCAAAATAAACTACCACAGCTGCTAGACCAATATGATGAATGCAACATCTTCAATGCAGGCGAAACAGGTTTGTTCTTTAAACTGCTGCCAGACCGTACAATGACATTCAAAGGAGACGCTTGCCATGGCAGCAAGAGAAGTAAAGAGCGTCTTACTTTATTGTTTGCTGTGAATATGGATGGATCTGAAAAGCTGCCACTGTTAGCCATTAGTAAGTCTGCCAATCCATGATATTTCAAAGGTGTAAAGTCAGTTCCAGTGCAGTTCAGAAACAACCACAAACATGGATGACTGGCAGTCTGTTCAGCGAGTGGCTGATAGGACTGGACAGAAATTTTGCCAAGAAAAAACAGCATGTACTGATGATCATTGGTAACTGTAGTGCATATGATCCAGCTGTTGCCCAACAGCTAAAAGCAATGCAACTGGAGTTTCTGCCACCCAACTGTACCAGCCAGCTTCAGCCGTGTGATATGGGAATTATACAGAACTTTAAAGTTCTGTACAGAAAGTGACTTTTGGGGAACTTATCATGGCCATTGAGAACAGTGATATGGACAATTTTGCAGTTGATGACTCCATAGTCTGCATTGGGCATGTTCAGTTTGGGAGAATGAAATAACAGCTACTATAGTCAGTAATTGTTTTAAGAAGGCTTGGTTTGTCAAGAACGTTCAGACCACGGATGATCATCCAGACCCATCCAGCTCTACAGCTGTCCTTGACTGTGGCAACATTTTTGAATGACTGGTAGAACTGCACTTCCTGGACCAGAATACATTGTCAGAAGAATTTCTTACAGTTGATGAGCAGGTCCAGACAGAGCCTGTACTGACTGTCCAGGACACTGTAGCAAAAGTTAAGGAGAAGTCTCCATGTGCCACCCCCACCATCAACACGTGAAGAAAACATGGCACTGACAATGTTGTAATGTTACTTTGAACATAATGTTAGTGACCCAGCCAAGTCAGATGTACTGATGACTTGCATTGGCAAATTAGATGCATATGTGGCTAAAACAGAATAAAGAAATGCAGTGCAGAATAAACTGACTGATTACTTTGCTTATCAGTAATACACTACAGTACTCACATGTAAAAATATTATAGCTTGATAAAACCTAACATGTAATTTCAGTGCAAGCGTAAATAAAGTAACAAGTGTAAGATTTTCTGTTGACTAAGTGATTCCTTTGCTTATCAGTAATACATTACTGTACCGTACATGTAAAAATATTATAGCATCAACTTATGACATCCACAGTTTGTTGACAAGTTTGGATCCCTTCCCCTGTCCACACTGGTTCTACCCTTCTCCCCTCTGTGTGAGCATCATAAATGGATGCTTCCATTGACCTAGGAGGGGTGCAGCATCATATCAAGGAGCCCTGAAGGTATATCCTTGTGCGTGGCAGGACCACCTCTGGATATAGCTCATGTTGGATATAACGGACTACTTTGCCAGGTCCCTTGAAGTCCATTATAATAAGATTCTACTGTAATTTGTTTTGGGTTTTTTTTCCTCTGCTAAAATGAAGATTAGAGCTCAAAGCGAAGAAAAGGCTGACTGAGTATGAGACTGCTCAAGAAGAGATGTTTCAAAAAAATGGTAGAATTGGAAGGCAGAGCACATAGAGAAAAACTGATATTTTCTGCAGTACAAGAGAAACTGGAAGGAACAGACTGTATTACTTTTATAAAAGCACAAATAAGCAACTGAACAGGTATTCCACACCAGTTGTTGTTAACTGAAAGGGTACACTGTGTACATTCTCCAAACCCAACCATGAGAAAGCAGCCAATACCTCTATACTAAAGAAGCAATCTTACCAGCAGAAAGCACTGATTCTGACAAAATTGTGGCAGAAGGACAAAGTACTAAAAGTTGGGATTAGTAGAGTGTTTGTGAGAAATGAATACTCACTGTACACCAGGCAGAAGAGGAGTAAATTTATTCCAGCAATCAGGGAATATTGAAAAACAGGTGTGAGATTCAAGCTGCTGTGCCATCTATCTTCAGAATACTTTTTCTGGAAGGTCAAAGTCTTTAGGATGCAGAACATCCTAAAGAGGAAATACAAAAGTTTGTCCAACACAAACAGAAGGGGGTACTGCTTCATAGAGAGTGAAACCTTTTCCGGTGTTCCAAAGGAAAATGCTTGAGGGACAGAAAAAAAACACAGGAGTTGATTAGAAGAACCAGGAGTACATTAGAAATGAACAAGAGGCTGGAACTGGGAGATGGAGATCAAAAGGAATTAAACCAGCAACTTGTAAATTAATAAATAAATGTGAGATTTCAAAAGATCAGTCACATTTGTGAAATATGGCAGACCAAGAAAACTTGCAAATATTGAACATTATTTGATTTTTGTTAAACTTACAGGGGACTTCAAAGTATTTGACCTACTTAATGTCATTAATGTTTGGGAGACTATTAAGGAGTGGGGAAGAGGAAGGAAACAGGTAACTGCAAGTAAAACAATTTTTGTTCTTAACAGAATTTTTATAGAACACACGACATATACTGTATGTTACGTATTAAAGCTTTTCAGTTATATTTGTGTATAAAAGAGATACTAAAGTAAATAGGTGCAATATTTTTCTTGTTTCTTTCTTCTTGTTCAGGTTTAAGAAATGTAGACACTGCAATGTAAAAAGAGAAGAAAGCCTGGACAAAAGAGTACAATACAAGTAAAATTAATATGCCTTTTCTTACTTTTGCATAGGTGAACAAGTGGATTAAGGTGCTTGGATTGATCTAACAACAAGTTTTAAATGGAAGCAAGTAAATAAAAGCAAACTGAATGCAACAAAACATTTTCCTTTAGCAAATAAATGTTCACAGTGCAACATGAGAAGCTTGTAGCTAAAGATAACTATGTAGCCAGTTCTCATGTTTCTTTGGAGACAAACTGATAAGGGCAATAAAAACAGAATACTTTTTTTCTTAGAATAGCTAAAAAAATAATATTTTCTGAAAGCATTCAATTTGTTTTCTACATCTGGGAGAAGAATAAAGATAAGACACAAACAGTCAGCACTTAGTTTAAGTAGAAGCACAAGGGGTACCATGCATCTTAGCATGGAAAACCTCCATTATAGGTTAATTAAAGCTTGTGAGTATACCTGTCAGTCTTGGACAATTGTTCTTATTAGGAGGGATAAACTTTATTATTTGAAAATGTACATAGTTTCATTAAGTTAATTGGATATGGGGCTGTTCTTTGGTGTGTTTTTTTGAATGTTTTAATTAAAACAAAAAGTCTTGTAAGATGTGACATAGGTTCAAATGGATATGACAAGAAACAAGTGTATAAAAAATCAACCTGACAAACATTAGTGTATGCATGTAACACAGAAGTTGAAAACAGGCATTGAAAAATATATATTATAGATAACAGGTGGGAATAATAACTTCTTATCATAATGGCACCCCTTTCCATAATATCTTAGAATGTGAAAGTTTTCACAAGTATATACAAAAAAGAAAGGGTAATAAACTATATCAAGAAATGTAGAGTGCAAACAGTTAAGCTACAGGAGACAGACACATTTGGAAAGAACTGAGCATGTGAATTTGATAAAGGCTTTCAGGATGGCTATTCAGTGGAATATCTGTGACAAAGGGAAAGGGGAATACTTATATTAATACTTAGAAGAGCTTCAATCATGATAGATTTGTACTAGTAAGGGGCTACTGACAGGTGAGGGGGATTACTCTGGCATATATTTATATTCTACCTAAAACTGCTACAATGAAGCTTAAGAAGATTCTGGGAGAAATACTCAGTTATCAGCAGGGAATACTATTTATAGGTGGGGACTGGAATTTAATTTGCAAAAGTGAGGATGCATCTGGGGGGCCTTGAAAGGAAGATATAACAAAAGATGATAGATTTTTGAAGAAAATTATTAAAATATTTGGTATGGAAGATGTGAGTATAGTAGTAGGAGCTTGGAAAGAATTTATATATTATTCCTCAAGGTACAAAAACTGGGCTAGGCTAGACAGAAATTACATTTCACAGGAATATGTGCATTTAATTGAAAGTTTTGATATGTATCCAATAACTATTTCAAATCATGTACCAATAATAACCCAAATAAAAATGCAGAGTAATGAAATAAAGATGAGACACTGGTGCCTCCCCACCTATCTGTTAAACAGAGAGCAATTTAAGGAATGGGTAGTAGAAATTTTTCGGGAGTTATTAGGGAAGATAGAAATTTCTTCAGGAAATATAGCTAGAGAGTGGGATAAAATGAAAGTGGAGTTTAAAACAGGGCAGAAATAAAAGAAAAAGACATATGGTTAAGAAGTAACAAGAATTATTTAGTGAGACTGACAAAGGCTAAAGTACTGCAGAATGGGGGGAGTCTCAGAACAAGAAGAGGTGCAGCTGTAGAGTGCTAAAGAGAGAACAGAAATACTCGGGTAATATGCATGAGGTTAGAAAGATTGCTGTTAAGCAACTGTTTTTTTTTTTTTTTTTGATAATAACTTCAAAGCCCAAAAGCTTTTAGGAGAATGGTTCAAGCAACAGAAAGTAGAAAGAGTTGTTGACAAGCTTTGGGAGCCTATAACAATGAAAATAACCAGAGAGCTCCTATAGAGGTACTAGAAATATTTTGGAAATTTTATGAAAATTTGTATAGAGAAATGTGGAAATGAAGAAAAAGTATAAATGGAAATGTTTATTGAAGAATTAAAGGCAATTGAAGCTCAGTTACTAATGGTTAGGATAGGAGGAGATGAGATAAAAATGGTAATGTATACCCAATCTACAGTTCGGAAAGCTAGGAGGGAAGAATGTGATAAAGATCTTGGGGTTTTGTTTAACATTTTTTTAAAGGAGGAGAAGCACCAACATCCTAGAAAAAAAGTGGTGGTGGCTGTAATACTTAAAGATGGTAATGGCCCATCAGATCCAGCTTCATATATGCCCATTTCAATTCTAAACCATGATTATAAAGTGTTTATGTCTATAATGGCTAAAATAATGGCAAAGGTGATGCCAAAATTGATAGATATGGATCACTGTGTTTTTGGAGGTAAAGCAAATGTTAATAGAACAATGACAATCCAGAGTGAAGCATAATATAAAAATACAGCTGTTGATGGTGGGTATTGATGTAGAGAAAGCATTCAACGGAAGAAGCTGGGATTTTATGAGTAGGGCAATGGAAGCATTTTTATTCCCTGGCAAAATAACAAGGTTAATTAGGAGGATATATGAAGGATTGAAGGAGACAATTATAGTGAGGGCTCTTCTCTGATAAATTCTGTTTGAACAAAGGAACCAGGCAGGGGTGTCCTCTTTCCCCTTTGTTATTTGCATAATCTTTAGAACCATTGGCAAATAAAATAAGGGACTCAGAAATTCAAGGATATAATTGGTATGTTAATCGAGAAAACTTGGCTTTATTGACAGATGATATTATTTTATTCCTGATTAAACCAGAAAATGATATTTTAGTGTTGTGGAACATTCTGAGACAGTTTCAGGGCTTTCTGGGATACATAATTAATGAAACAAAGGCAATAGCTGTAAACTATGTACCAACATACAAATTGTTTCAGCAATACCAATATTTATGGAGGCATGATAAAATGAAGTACTTAGGAGTATGGGTCAAAAAAGATTATGTTAAGGCAGCTAAGAATATGTGGTAACAGACTAAACAAAAGACAATATTAAAACTGATAAATTGTAAGCTCTATTTTATGAATATGGATACCAAGATACAAGCAATGAAAATGTCTTAGTCCCTTTAGGTTTATACCAGGTCAGGCGTCATATTTTTACAACCAGAGAAGTTGTGGATAGCAATTAATAAAGAGTTGAAGGATTTTATTTGGGAGTGGAAGATGGCACATGTCAAGTGGGATAGGTTAAACTTTCCAATAGAACAAGGTGATTTGGCATAACTTGATTTGAAAAGGTATTTCTACAAAATTAAAGCACCAATCCATAGTACAAGTGGAAAGCTATAATTCAAAGGGGAAAGGGGTGATGATGAAATGGGGGGAACCTCAAGGAATAAGGAGGGACTGGAATTTTGAAGCTCAAGAAATAAGGAGAGACTGGTATTTTGGATGCAGACCCTTAAGTAGAATAACAATAACCATACATAATATTATATTCATGAAGTAACATAAAGTATTCTAAGAACTAAGTCAACACGAGAATGGAGAAAGGAGAGCATAAAGTATTTTAAGAACTAATTCAACACAGGAATGGAGAAAGGAGATTCTTCCAGTAGGGATGATTGCAATTAGGGGTAAAGAGAATAGGCAAGAGGGGGGTGGAATTTACTGAAAAAAAACTGGCAAAGAAACCAGCGTATTGGCATAAAATAATTAGATGGGGAAGGTAATAGAATAGTAAGAGGCAAAGAGTACACTTAGACTGCAGGCTAGAGATTATCTTTCTTATAAAAGATTAAAAGTCAGAGTATAGGCAAAGAGAAAGGAATAAGGGGATTCTAAGTAAAAGAACAACACTGGAAGAGCTTTCAGTAGAATCTAGAACAGAAGTTGGTATTAAAAAATGGATAATTAATAGGGCATATAAACTATTGAATGACAACTATAAGAATCAGTCAGAGGAGGTTAGAAAGGATTGGAAGAGAGATTGGATAAAATATTCACAAAGAAACAATGGGGGATATATGTGTGGCTTACAGATATGCAACAAAGCCTAGAAAATGTAAGATCTTGCTTGGAATTATTTGTGTAGTTGTTTTTATATCCCAAATAGACTCCAAAGAATTTTTCCTCAGGTAGACTGCAAATACTGGAGGTATGATGAGGAAGAAAGAGATATTTGAGAACTGATTTTTTGGAAGGTAATGAGTTGACAGACTTTAAAAGTTCCCTGCAGACTACTCTGTCAGAAATACTGGGTAAGCAAATTGGTGTAACTAAGGAAATTATTTTTTTAGCTATGATACAGAATCAGAAATTCCTAGACATAGTAAGGACTGCTGAGTTTAATTCTGTTGTCTGCCAGAAAAGTAATTACTAGAAAATTGAAATCAAATTCTAAACCAACCATACTAGAAGCAGTGGATATAGTAACAGAGAAAAAAGAATTGGAAATAGGATCCTTGAAAGAGAGTAGGAGCAAATTACACAGAAAAAATGGGAATCTTGGTAACAATTCATGCAGAATAATGTTGTGGAAGAGGAATAAAGTTTAACGGAAGGTAGGAATTGAATGTGCTTTATAATTATTGATGGACAATGACTGTGTAGAAGGTTATATGTGACGTGTAATGTTTGCAACTGAAAATATGTCAAAATAGTTTGTTTTTATTTATATAAATGCAAGATTATCTATGACACAAGTGATAATTCAATAAAGATGTTTCTTGTTAAAAAAAATAAATTGAACAATGAGGCTGAAACTGCTAACAGCTTATTTTCTGAATCATGAATAGAGTTATGAGAATTATGAGAGGATGCAATCAACTTTAAAAGCATTTACCAAAGAAGAGGTGATGGCATCGTATTTTTTCTTACTAAGTAGTTTTGTTAGGTGAAACATGAATGTCTTTAAAATAAAACAGGGCAAACTCTAAGTTGCAGAATATTCTCATGACTCATCATTGTTTCTGACAACTCATTGTTGTCTTCTTTAAAAGAACAGACATAATTATTTACTATAGCATTAATGCAAAGTTATAGCAAAGATTATCAGTTCTTTGTTCAAGATTGAAGCTCAAGGGACTAGACACATCTGAGTGAATATATTACATCATAGTCCATACCTTAACCATATACTAAAGGCTGTTATGTTTAATAGTTATTACAGTCAATAATATTAGGGTATTCTACAGTTATTATACTTAGTTACTTAAAGATTATACTTAGTTACTTAAAATGTTAAAAGAAATATGTTTCCAAATCTTTAATTATGTATATCAATCTAAGCCACCAATAATTCCTGCTGTAATTATGTAATGACTGTAACTCTTGAAGGTATCAGTGGAAAAAGCAGATATTGCAGAATAACCTGAACTGCATACCACTGAAGTAATATAGAAAATAATCAAGAAAAATCTTGTCAAACGTATTGTTGACATGAATAAAATAAATTGATTTCTGATCAGCTGTTTTTTTTCTACCTGAATATGTATGTGCAATTGGCTTGATAGGTGTTTTTTAATCCCATAATGTGATCAAATTAGTAGAGGTGCCTCAGATGAGTAATTATATAGGAGGGCTGTAATAAACTATTCTATTTTGCCACTTAGTGCAGTAAACAAAATGACAGTCCTTTTTTAGTCATGAAGTGGCACAAATTAAAGATCTGCAAAGCCGGAGTTTGTAAAGTAAAGCTGACCTGAAAAGTAATAGGTGAGTGACAAAAAGATGTGAGAATGACTTGATATGATTATAAATTCAAAAAGAAAAATACATGTTTTTTAAACTCTTGCTTGAAGTGCTAGTCTACGAACAAATAAATAAATAAAAGAACAAGCAATTTATGCATTATGTATGAACAGTCAAATCATCCATTCTTTTTAGGAAATGACATTGTTCCATTTCTTCTTACTAATTCACAGCATAATATCATATAATGAAGAATCCATATTAATGCATGGCTTATACTGGAATGTATTCAAGCCTGGCATGGTTTGGTTTTGAGAGTAAAGTCCAAGAAAAAAAAAATCACAACCTACGTCTGCACTAATTCCCAACATAAGCTAGTCCAAAGAATGAATTGTTGCCTTTATATATTTTTATATGGATGGCTATCATTTTATTGTTAATCACGTTATAATATTAATTTGTCTCAGAATTTATATCTGTGCAAACGATTGAAAAGCTTATTATTTGAATGCTGATCTGGTACCTTAGAGTTTATATTTAGATGAACTGGGTCAGAATTTATTATTCTGTGTGCAAACTATCAAAAAAAGGTAATGTTACCAAAACTTCTGAAACAGAAGTTTAACATACAGACAGAGCCTGCAATGTGCAGTGTAAAAACATTGTTACAGAACTCTGCATTGCTGCTCTTTCATTTGTCTTTACTTCAGACAATGTATTTTCCTTATTTTTGAGTTATTTTGATGGCAGTGCCAACTGCATTTATTCCTGGCATTGCTCTGGTAGTGGCAAACAAAACAATAGGGCAGTATGTTTACCTTGTATTGTTTGTCGCAACATAATCTTAGGATGCAGGGGAAAATATTACACTGCACATGACTAAATGCAATAAATATAAAATCTGGCAGGTTAGCACAGAGGGTTAAGACTATGAATTGCTGACAAGTTTCATCCTGTAGTTTTGGGTTTGATTCCTTCAGTCTTCAGTTGCAAACGATGTGACTCTGAGAAAGTTATTGAAGTAGACAGAGTTTTCAGGTATAAGGAGACCTTTTAACCTAGTGCTCTTACCCGGTTAACTAATAAATAATGCAGGAGTAGAGAACTCCATTCCATTTATGACCATACATATGGAAAGAACAGCAACTCCATGACCTACAAAATATTACAGTAACAGAAATTTTGTATGGCTGGTTTCAGAAAATATGTACAGAGACAGACCGTGACTGTCATGATTTACCATCCTCCCACTGTACTTTTGTGATAATTTTCTTCATAAACATAAGTGAACAAAAAAGTTAACAACTAAAGCATTTTCAAATGCAAAGTACCAGTTGACTTAGTTTGACATTAGACGTATTTAGCTCTCCTTTGCACCAAAAAATAGATGGAGATATTCAAAATGCATTGTTATTTGAATGTTTGTACAAAAACTTAAAGATTTAGGTTACTGATCACTGAATGATATCAAAGGCTGGCAGTAATTTTAAACGTCCACCTGCTCATGTGCCACTTTCAAATAATATAACTAATGCTTTGTCTTATTCTATTGAAAAAATGCATATTATTTAATTAATAAGATACAGTAGGTTACATATAAGCAAAAAAGCTTAAGTAGCCTTATTCAAATTGTCAAGTAATGAGATTATAATTATAAAAGCTACTGATAAAGGAGGTGGTGATGTTATTTTGATCTGAATGCATACTGTAAATTAATGAGAGAACATTTATACAATCCAGTGTAGTGTAACAATTAGCAAGTTATACTATATTATAACATAAATGTGAATTAGACAATTGTATGCCTGAATACTTAAATACAGAATCAGTTGCTTTAGAAGCCTATTTTTCTTGGTTACAAATGATATTGTAATATCCATTATTTGTAGAGTTCTAACATATATATATATATATATATATATATATATATATATATAATATATATATATATATATATATATATATATATATATATATATATATCTACTTCGACCCATCGAATTTTCACTTTGTCGAAACTGACATAACCCATCCCAGTTAAGCGAAAATGTATTTAAAAGTAAACGCACGTTTGCAAAAATCATTACACCATGTAGTTTTGATAGATCATGGTACAGTGAGAATAAGGGAATATTCCCTTTCCCACCTGTAGTGCAATCTTGGACTTAGTATATATAAGTAGCAGGGGTGTGGGGGGTGCAGGTGGGCTTTTGTTGAATTTGTTTGTTTTTATTTTTTTTATGTTTCAATGTAATGATTTTCTCGAAAGTGCATTTTGTTTAAATGCACTTTCACTTAACTGGGATTGGTTATGTCAGTTCCGACAAAGTGAGAGTTGAAGTAGACCCATATATATATATATATATATATATATATATATATATATATATATATATATATATATATACACACACACACACACACACACACACATGTGTGTGTGTGTGTTTGTGCGCTATGTGAGTGAGTATGTATTTGAGTGCACGTGTGGGTCCATGCGTTAGTGCTTCCATGAGTGTGAGCACATGTGGGGAAGGTTAATTTGTGAATGACTGCATGTGTGTGAATGCATGTATTCAAGTGTATGTGTAGGTGCATGGCTGAGTGTTTCTGTGAGCATGAGCAAGTGTGGAGGATTTTGTGGATGATCAGATGTAAATGTGGATGCGGGTGTGGCTATATGGGGGGGTCATAACTCTCAACCTCTTAGTGCAAGAAATCTGGACAAAGCCTGACAAAATGGGGAAACAGAGGCCCAAAAATAGGGACATATTTTAAATATTGCTCTTGTAAACTTAAAAAGTTGCTAGAATAACGGGTTGTTTTAACATACATTTTCTGAAGGATTTGAAGTCTGAAACTCAAATACTCTATATGTCATTATTTAGTGAATTCAGTCCTCAGATCATTCCAGCGATTTGCCAGAAAACCACACATATTATGAGGAACAGACCAAAAATATGAGCCAAAAATCTAGACAGTCTGTGAAAATCTGGACAGTTGAGAGGTATGATGGCGGTGTTTATGTGTGAATGTGTGTGTATCCATTTATACAGTAATGCCTGGGAAAGAGTGTGTTTATGTACAGGTGGTGTTTTTGCTAACATGATGCAAGGGCTGCTACGCGGATCACTTTTCTGTTCAGGTCTGAAAGCACAGTGTTCAATTCAGACTCACAGTAATGAGATGCCAATGAAGTGTTTCTCATTGTGGCTACACTAAGTTTCTGAATCAGTATTTCTCTCTGTCATGCTAACTGTCCAACCCATGCTGAGCAATTGTTGTGGATGGAAAGAATTCCAGAGAAGGTATTTATGGCATGGAATGCTGTAAATGAATGTTGAGTGACTTAATACAATATTTGTACTCTAGAATGGAACTGTAAAATATCAATATTCATTTGATAAACGGGGACGTTTGCAGGCATGGCTGATTTAAAAAGGAAGTGGGTTGGCTACTAAAAATGCATCAAAATTCACCAGTGAAAATAGTTAACATACTGGTGAGTGAACATAAATATCAGCACTGAGATATAGCAACAATCGGCAGTTTTAGTAAGCCTTGAGAGTCAGACCTTCATATATATATATATATATATATATATATATATATATATATATATATATACACATATTCACTTTATTATATTATATTTATCCTTTTTTGACTGTGTTAGTTCAGGGTGAAACTGAGGTGGTATTTCAACTTGTACGAGAAATATGACCAGGACGTCAGGGAACTTTCCCTACTCGTACTCTCAGTACTCTCTGTTTTGAACACAAGTATGGGTGCACGTTCTATTCCTTGTGCAGTGGCAGCTGGAAGAATGGTATGCAAGATGAAACAGCACAAGCAGGAAGGAGGAGAGGTGAATGCCAGCTTGGATGTAACTCATAGTGGGGAGATGGAAGATTCACAGAAAGTGTTCCAGATGACGTTATCTGAACAAAGTGAGGAGACAGCTGTGGAGGAAGGTGTAGTTACAACTCTGCAATTGGGAGGGTTGCAGGATGACATATTACAAGATTTAATAAATTAAAGTGAGCTGAAGCGCAAGGTTTCATGGGGGAATATCATGGAGAAAATAAAAGAAGGAGAAGAAGAAGAAATTTCAGAAGGAAGCAGTGGAAAAAAGAAACTCTATGCAGAGACAGTAGCAGCTACATGAGATGGAATGAGGGATAGAAAAAAAAGATTTGTAGTTAAAATATAGACTATTTATTTTAATCAGCAAAGAAACATTTTGTTCGTTTTTTTTTTAGACGATACAAGCTATGGAGTGATTTCTGTTGGAGTTTGAAAAAAGACAGATAGACAATCCTTGGAATGAATATATAATAAAAGCATCTTTTCAAGAGACTAAAAAGAAAGTACATATACAATTTAGAATGGAAATGGAAAGACAGACTTTAAAATATTATTTAAAAATATATGTAAAGAAATAAACATTTTAAAAGTTTATAACAACAGGAGTTTATGGACTGGGACACAGGATTATAATGTTGTTCTGAAAATAGAAATGGATAAAATTGTGCATATTCCAAGTGTTATAAATGTGGATGGTAACAGGGTTGTTGTGAAATATTGGGGACAACCAAAGACGTTACTTTTTGTGGAAAAGAAGGACATTTAATTAATAATTGTGATAAGAAGAAATGTTATATATGTGGTAAAACGGGGCATGAAGCAAAAAAAAAATGTGAACTACAATATTATTTTATTTATTTATTTTATTTATTTAACATTTGTTTACTGGGTAAGTCCAACTTGGAACAAAGCCAATTTTCAGCAGCGGCCTGGAGAGAAACATAGATGCATGTCTTTGTAACATGGGAGGAAGCCGGAGCACCCAGAGGAAATTCACACAAACACAGGGTGGACATGCACAGAAGGCACCCTTATAGGTTATAAATGTAAAAATGGAAAATTTATGGATGGACTGTAAAGAAAAAGAGGATGAGCTAAGTACTATTCATCAGGCTAATGAGAAACAGAAAAAAAAATGAAGATGAGATAGAAATAGATGAAACCTTAGAAAAAAAGTGAGATTCTGAAATAGATAATGAAGGAAAAGAATCAGAAATAGAATCAGACGTCAATGATAAAGAAGATATAATTTGGGGAAAAGTGAAAGGAAGAAAGAAGTCTCTTGGTAGACGAGTTAAAGATAGAAAAAGAGAATTTAAAGTTATTAATATAAGGAAAAGAAGAAAGGAAATGGATGAAGCCTTTCTTACAAGAAACTAGTATAGGGTGATATTTCCTAAACTAAAAATTAGAGAAAGGAATAATTTAAAAATTCTTTCTCTGAATGTTAATAGTATGAACAACATTACTAGAATGATATCAGTTGTAGAATGGTATAATAAATGTAAAGTTGATAGAATTATTTTGGAAGATACAAGGATTTTGACATAGGGAGAAAGACTATAGACATATAAATTATGGGATGGGGAAATAATATAGAACACAAGGAATGAATAGCATTTAGGAACAGAAACTCTATGTAGAAAAGTAATAAAAATCCTGGATATTATACTGGTTATATGTTTATAAGTATGCATATAATAATTACAGGAGATTTCATCCGTGACTTAAAGGGGAATAAAAGGAAAAGAGGGAAGGATGTCAAAATGATGGTGGAAGTAATAAAATGTGGAAATGAACTATATGGAATAAAAATGGACTTACAGAAGGGGTACTATAAAAAGTGAAACAGACTATTTTTAATATTAGAAGCAATATGTAATGGAAGAAGGAATGGGGAAATAATATGGAACATGGGGAATGAACAGCATTTAGGAACAACAATTCTATGTAGAAGAGTAATAAAAATCCTGGATATTATACTCGTTAAAATGGGAAGAATAACTATTATAGATTTTAGATGGCAAGAAAAAGTGTACAGAATCATTATTATATATTTTATTTATTTATTTATTTACATTTGTTGACCAGGAATGTCCCACTGGACGCAGGTCCATTTTCAGCGGAGGCCCGGGGAGAAAAGCTCCACAAATTAAAATATTACAGACATAGTTACAGATGAAGAACATAGTACATTCAGTAGATAACTAGCATCTGTTCCATCCACAAAGTCATAGCAGATATTAACAATTGTTACAATAAGAAGTTACTGCCATATAATAAGTAGATAGGTATGGTAGTATCAGAGCTTGTTGTAATCAAAGGTAGTTTTTAGGATGGAAGAGAGGTAGAGGGTAGATGGAGTGGGAGAAGTTAAAGGGGAGAGTTGCAAGGGTATAGCCAGCATGTTTTTAGGTGTGCTTTAAGTAAAGCTTTGAAGTGGGTGCACGATGGTACCAAGGTTATTGTAGGGGGAGGGTGTTCCATAATTTGGCTATAGTACTGAAGAATAGTGCTTCTCCAGCAGTGTTATTGGCTCTAGTAACCTGTAATTGATTTTTGTTGCTGGATCATAGTGGTCTGGTGGTGAGATAGGGTTGGAGTAGATACTGGAGGGATGGGACCTTTAGAGGATGGTTGATACCATTGAAGGAGGTGAGGGAGTTCTAGCCAGCCTAGTTCAGTAAGTGCGAGACAGTGGTGATGCGGTAGGATGTCCCGGTGGCGAATTTGGCAATTTTGTTGTAGCAGGTCTCGAGTTTATTTAGATCACATTGCCTTAGGTTGGTATATATTGGAGAGGCATAAAGTAGGGTGGAGATAAGGTGTGAATTTGCAACTGAAATCCATACATATGTAACAAGTAAAGAAAGAGAGAATTAAGTTCAGAAAATATTGTATTATATGTTTATAAGTATGCTTATAATAATCACAGGAGATTTAATCCGTGACTTAAAGGGAAATAAAAGGAAAAGAGGGAAGGATGTCAAAATGATGGTGGAAGTGATAAAATGTGGAAATTAACTGTATGGAATAAAAATGGACTTACAGAAGGGGTACTATAAAAACTGAAATAGACTATTTTGATATTAGAAGCAATATGAATAATGGAAGAAGAAACTGCTATAGCAGGGTTTTCAGATCATTTGGCAATATGGTTGGAAATTTATCACAATAAGGAATATATAAAGACAGGAAAAGGCATAGAAAGAATAAATGAAAAGGAATGGAATAAAAAAGGAAAGAAAGATATTAAGCAATTATGGAAGGATCATATCACTATGAAAGATTATTATGTCAGCTGGTGGGAATGGCAGATTGCTTTTAAAAGAAAATGTAAATATGATTATTAATCCTGGAAAAATAAAGAAAGAGAAAAGAAAAGCAGAAATTTGATAAAACTATATAAAGATACAATTTATAACTTAGAAAACAGTAATATAAAGTATTATAAAAAGGAAAAGAGATTTATAAGAAAAATTATGAGAAAATTGGAGAATTATTGTATAAACAAAAGTATTTTTACAAGGGAGAAAGGAAGAAGTTTCACCTTATTTAAGTACATAGTAAAGGAGGAGAGCAGTATAATGACAGAAACGAAAGATAAAGAAGTTAATATAAAAAGTTAGCAACAAATTATGGAAATTGTTTTAAGTTAAGTAGAAGAGAATGTTAAGAAAATCAAAACAATTTCATCTGTGTTAGCATGTCTGGCAGGAGATTTGTTTATATTCTCAGATTAACTTGTATTGTAAGCCAGCAAGCCCAATTATGAAAATGTAAATAAGTTTTTTCAAATGTTGAGCATTTCCCTGTTTACACAGAATGTTCAAAGAATTTGCCAGTGTTTTGATACATTTCTAACTGTGCATGTTTGTGAGGGACATTCTAATGTACAATCTGTGGAGAATTAGTTGAACAGTGAGTGATGTTATTAGAATGTTCCTGGTTGCTAGGTGATTATTTAAACAGCTGATTGACATGAACAGAACTGTTTTCAAAAAGCTGACTATTATTTTTAAAGTAAGACAGTTGAGACTGCAGTTAATTCTGAGCAGTTTGTCAAGTGCTGAGCAGTTGAAGTACAGTCAGTTACAGTGCTGTGCAGTCAGTGGACACCCATGAAAGAAAACTCACCAAAAACTGTAAGCCTACCTTGGCCTTGCTGTTATGTGTTAGAATAGTTCAGGGACAGCATTCTTTAATTAGATTGGAAAAGTTTAATTATTAAGATAGAGTTTTCCTAGAATAATGGACTCTTATCCTACAGTTTAATTTTATATTTCTGGTGATTGAGTTCTGGTGTTTATTGAAAGCTATTAATTTACAATCTTGTATTCATTTTACTTATTATTAAATGTTTTTCATTACTTTACATTGTGGATGAAAATCAGTGTTTTTCTTTAGAGGTTAGAGAGTCCTCATACCTGTTTGATACTCCCCAGGTCACTTTGAAGGCCTGTCTGTTCTGGTCATAGCTATCATTTATTTTTATATTTAATTTTTATAATTGGACACCCCTTTAAAAGGGCATGAAGACACTCTGATTTATAACAGAGTTAACATTTTATTTTGGGAAAGGAACACAGTTGGACATCCATGTCAGGATTTCTGAGAAGTGTCTGGATGTGTGTGATTTAAATTTACTTTGAGTGTGAGTGTATCAGAGGTCTTAAACTGGGACAGATTGCACTAAAGTGTGTAATAAGAAAATATATTTGGGGTGGATAGAGGTATATAGTCCAGTCCCAGGAAAATAGAGCTCTTAGAGGAAAATTATGAAATATTACTTCTATTTAAGTGACAGTCTTATATTGGAGTCAGTAGTGAGGATTGAAGTTCCTTAGTTAGTGACCCAGGATAATAAGGGATGTCATTGAATTATTGGCAGTCTGGTAGGATACAGCCGGAAGTCACATTAATTGATGGCAGTCCAGTAGGATATAACTGGACGTCACAGAGATATTTAACAAAAAAAAAAGAAACATGATATAAAGAAATGAAAGTAAAAAAATCAATTCTGAGCAAAATAACAGAGAACTTGGAAAAGATATAACATTTTATGAATTAGAAAAAGTATTTAAAATGTTAAATGTACAGTCAGAATCAGGCCCAGGTGGTATTTGGTTTGAAATTTATAAAAATCTAAAAAGATGGCAGAAAAACTATTTGGTATGTATATTTAATGAACAGTTAAATGAAGGACTGAAATATAAGGAATTGTGTAGTGGGGTATTAAAATTCATATGGAAAAAGGGTGAAAGAGAAGATATAAAAATGGAGACCAATAGTTTTGAATAATATAGACTATAAGATATTTATGAAAATAATACAAAAGAGATTTTAAAATAAGATTTAATACATAATGCAAAACGTATGTACAGTATAAAAGGAAAAATATGTCAAAAATTATTAATCATAGTGAGAGAAATTTTAAATGATATAAATAGAAAGCACATACAAAACTTATAGTAGGTGATATTAACAAGGCACTTGATTCAATACATCATGAAATATTGTGGAAAATAATGGACATGAGCAATATTAATAACTAAGTCAAGCAAGTATGTAGAGTTGCTTATAAGAATAATAAAGTAAGTTTCTTGATTAGTGGATGGACAAGTAAAGAAGTAGATATAAATAAGGGTACAAGTCAAGAGTGTCCTGCAACTAGTGTTTTATTTGCTTTGGTCATGAAGACAGTAGTCAGAGAGGTGAACCAGAAAATGAAGAATGCAAATTATAAAATTCAAACAGAAGTTGAAATTCAGTTAGGATATCTTAGGCATATGATATTATTATAACAACTTAAAATAAAGAGTGGAAGAGAGAAGATATTTATTTATTTAACTGAAAGTTTAAAGGAAAGAGGCCTGATACTTAAGAAAAAAGTTAAGAAATTGGTGGTACAATTAAAATAAGAGGTATACAATTTTCTTTGAAGGAAATATCTGTTTTAGGGATAAATTTTGATAAAGAAAACTATAGGAAGGGAAAGTTATTAATAAAGGAAATGAAAAATATTTGTATGCTATGGAAAACACAGAGAATATAATAGAATTTGAGAAAAAAGTATATTTGATTAATTCAGCATTATTAGGAAAGATAGTATATTTGTCCAGTGTTATCGTGATTCCTAGAGGATACGAAAAAATTTTTATTGGAAATAATATTTTCCTTTGTATGGGGATCAAGACTGATTCTTGTTAAGAGGGAATGTTTTATATATGAACAAGGAAAAAGGAGGATTAGATATGTTAAATACAATAGTTTATGCTGCTTCATTAAATTTGTATAAGGTACTGAAATGGTTAAATGAAAAGAATGATGAATTGACAAATACTTTGAAGTACAAATAAGAGGAATTTTGGGAAAACATAAGATATCACAAAAGAGCAGAAGAATATTTAAATGAATAAATAGACACTTAACAAAAGATAAGAATGTGTTGAAAATAAAATTTGAAGTGGAAGATGACAGAAAGATATGGTATAATAATATTATGAAGAAACATTGCATTAACTCATGGGAAAATGTCACAGAATTTAAGATTAAAGCAACTGGAAGAAATAAGTGCTGTAGATATAATGCTGAATGTCAATATTTTTTGTGCAGATTGGGTATATAGAAACTACCTATTAAGCCAAACATGCCTTATAAAAAGAAAAATGAAAGAATTTGTACTGTGGAGAAAAATAACCTTTTTTTTTTTTTTAATGTGAGAGAGTTAAACGTTGTAGAATATATTATGTATAGATTTTTTTAAAATATTAAAAATTACAAAGATATAAAAATGGACATGATTGAGTACTGATATTGTGAAAACATAGACAAGAATTTGAAGACAAATTTAGATAAGAAAGTATTTTATGCAATTTGGATGATGATGAAATGAAAGAATTAATGAAATTATATTTAATGGAAAATGGGTATTGTCACTAATACTTATAGAAAAGGTGTGGGGGCAATATAAAAATATAGACATGGCAAAGTTTCATGGGTATAGTCTGAAAATGAAGTAAAAATGATTGTATAAATATATAAATATGTGTGTGAGTATATATATATATATATATATATATATATATATATATATATATATATATAAAAATATATATATATATATATATATATATATATATATATATATATATATATACATATATATATATATATATCTCATCATCATCTTCTTTTGGCTGTTCCCGTTAGGGGTCACCACAGTGGATCACCTGTTTCCATTTCTTCCTGTCCTCTGCATCTTGCTCTGTCACACCAACCACCTGCATGTCCTCTCTCACCACATCCATAAACCTTATCTTAGGCCTTCCTCTTTTCCTGTTACCTGGTAGCTTCATCCTTAGCATCTTTTTCCCAATATACTTAGCATCCCTCCTCAGCACATGTCCAAACCAATGTAATCTTGCCTCTCTGGCTTTGTCTCCAAACATTCCAACCTGGGCTGACCCTCTAATATACTTATTCCTAATCCTGTCCACCCTCGTCACACCCAGTACAAATCTTAACATCTTTAACTCTGCCACATCTAGCTCAAACTCCTGCCTTTTTGTCAATGCCACTGTCTCCATCCCATATAACATAGCGGTCTCACTACCTTCTTGTAGACCTTCCCTTTCACTCTTACAGGTACTCGTCTATCACAAATCACTCCTGACACTCTTCTCCACCCACTCCATCCTGTCTGTACTCTCTTCTTCACCTCTCTTCCACACTCACCGTTACTCTGAACTATTGACCCCAAGTATTTAAAGTCATCCACCTTCGCCACCTCTACTCCTTGCATCCTCACCATTCCTCTATCCTCCCTCTCATTCACACACATATATTCTGTCTTAGTCCTGCTGAACTTCATTCCTCTTCTCTCTAGAGCATATCTCCATCTCTCCAGGGTGGCCTCTACCTGTTCCATACTCTCACTGCAGATCACAATGTCATCTGCAAACATCATAGTCCATGGGGACTCCTGTCTGATCTCGTCTGTCAACCTGTCCATCACCATTGCAAATAAGAAAGGGCTCAGAGCTGATCCTTGATGTAACCCCACCTCCACCTTAAATGCATCCGTCACTCCCACCGCAGACCTCACTGCTGTCACACTACCCTCGTACATATCCTGTACCACTCTTACATACTTCTCTGACACTCCTGACTTCCTCATACAATACCACAACTCCTCTCTAGGCACCCAGTCATATGCTTTCTCTAAGTCTACAAAAACACAATGCAACTCCTTCTGATATTCTCTGTACTTCTCCCTCAACACTCTCAGAGCAAACATCGCATCTGTAGTGCTCTTTCCCGGCATGAAACCATATTGCTGTTCACTAATCATCACTTCCCTTCTTAACCTAGCTTCCACTATTCTTCCCCATAACTTCATGCTGTGACTGATCAATTTAATCCCTCTGTAGTTACTACAGCTCTGCACATCACCCTTATTCTTAAAAATCGGTACCAAAACACTTTTTCTCCATTCCTCAGGCATCCTCTCACTTTCTAAGATTTCATTAAACAATCTGGATAAAAACTCCACTGCCATTTCACCTAAACCCCTCCATGCTTCCACAGGTATGTCATCTGGGCCAACAGCCTTTCCATTCTTTATTCTCTTCATAACTATCTTTACTTTCTCCTTGCTAATCCATTGTATTTCATGATTCACTATACCTACATCATCCAACCTTCTCTCCCTCTCATTCTCTTCATTCATCAACCCCTCAAAGTACTCTTTATATCTCCTCAACTCTCCTCACTTGTGAGTATGTTTCCCTCATTATCCTTTATCACCTTTACCTGCTGCACATCTTTCCTAGCTCTGTCCCTCTGTCTAGCCAATCGGTGCAGGTCCTTTTCTCCCTCCTTAGTGTCCAACCTTTCATACAACTCTTCATATGCCTTATCCTTCGCCTTCGCCACCTCTCTCTTTGCCATGCACCTCATCTCCTTATACTCCTGTCTACTTTCTTCATCTCTCTGACAATCCCACTTCTTCTTTGCCAACCTCTTTGCCTGTATACTCTTCTGTACTTCCTCATTCCATCACCATGTCTCCTTGTCGCCCTTCCTCTGTCCCGATGTGATACCAAGCACCTTTCTAGCTGTCTCCCTTATTAGCTCTGCTGTAGTTACCCAGCTATTTGGTAACTCTTCACTGCCACCCAGTGCCTGTCTTAACTCATCCCTGAACTCCATCTCACAATTACCCTTTTTCAATTTCCACCATTTGATCCTTGGTGCTGCCCTCACACTCCTCCTCCTCCTCTTCTTGACCACCAATGTCATCCTACAAACCACCATCCTATGCTGCCTAACTATACTTTCTCCGGTCACCACTTTACAGTCTCCAATCTCCTTCAAACTGGCCCTCCTACATAAGATATAATCCACCTGTGTGCAGCTTCCTCCACTCTTGTATGTCACCCTATGCTCCTCCCTCTTGTTAAAATACATATTCATCACAGCCATGTCCATCCTTTTAGCAAAATCCACTGCCATCTGACCTTCTGCATTCCTTTGTTTAACATCATACCTACCCATCACTTCCTCATCCCCTCTGTTCCCTTCACCAACATGCCCATTGAAATCTGCTCCAATCACCACTCTCTCACCCTTAGGTACAGTCATCACCACTTCATCCAATTCACTCCAAAATTTTTCTTTCTCATCCATTGCACACCCAACTTGTGGAGCATATGCACTAACAACATTCATCATTACACCATCAATTTCCAGCTTCATAAACACTCTATCCGACACTCTTTTCATCTCCAAAACACTCTTCGCATACTGTTCCATCAGAATAACTCCTACGCCATTTCTCCTCCCATCCACACCATGATAAAACAATTTGGACCCACCTCTGATTCACCTAGCCTTACTCCCCTTCCATCTGGTCTCTTGCACACACAATATATCTACCTTCCTTCTGTCCATCATATCAGCTAGCTCTCTCCCTATACCAGTCATACTGCCAACATTCAAAGTTCCGACCCTCACTACCACAGTCCTAGCCTTTCTCCTCTCTTCCTGCCTTTGGCCATGCCTTCTGCCTCTTCTTCTCCTTCAGCCAACAGTAGCCCAATTTCCGCCAGCACCCTGTTGGCTAACAGTACTGGTGGCGGTCATTGTTAACCCGGGCCTCGACTGATCCGGTATGGAAATATTTACTGGTGAGTGCATGAAATATATATACAGTATACACACACACACACACACACACACACACATATATATATATATATATGTGTGTGTGTGTGTGTGTGTGTGTGTGTGTGTGTGTGTGTGTGTGTGTGTGTATTTGTAAATATGTATATATAAATAAAGGACCCCCCTACTCTTTTCAATATTTGCAGTGGGATCTTTTACATCCAATTACACTACTACCAACTCAAGCAGATGAAACCTCTGTTTAACATCTCATCCAAAGGATGACATATGCAGGAGTGCAGCACCACTACAGCATTAGCAATCCAATCACCTGGCCTGGGAACAGAAGCCACAGCCTTCTGGTCTTCCAGCTCCAAAGGCAAGTGTGCTACCTGTTTCATCATCAATGTGTGTGTGTGTATATATATATATATATATATATATATATAAACATACATATACACAGGTATATAAATGTGTGTAATTGAGAATATCTTTGACAAACCCATACCTCTTGAGCTCTTTGCTCAAGAATTCTGGACAAAGTTAACAATAATGGGAGCACAAAAGCTTAGGTTAGGGACAATTTTAAATATTACTCCAGTTCACTTAAAAAGTTACTAGAATAATAGATTTTGTATCAGTGTGCATTTTCTGAACAATAAAAAAATATAAAACTTTAATATATGGCATTATTGGCCGACTGTAATCCTCTTTGATTTCCCAGAAAACTAAAAGTTTTATGAGGTATAGGGCAAAACTATGAAGCAAATTCAGGGACAGTTGAGTGTTATGCACAGACCTTATATACAGCATTTGTTACTAATTAACAAAACAAAAGTGATGCAGTCTCTGAGTCTCTGAGCTTCTGCCATGTGACAAATGTAAATCTGCACAGTGCAAATATATATATATATATATATATATATATATATATATATATATAAAGTGTCATTCTACTGATGATAAAGTTTATTATAACAAATGTATGACTGTAACACATAAGGCCAGTTTCCAAAAGAGTTGGTGTCAGTATAAATCTGCCTGATTCCGAAAGACTTGATATCAGTGAAAGTGGCTTACTTTGGTGTAAGGCCTGTCTATAAACAGGCTTAGTACAGAGACCATATTCCAAAACACCTGCTATCAGTGTCAGTGGTGCAGTCTTTTGGAATCGGGGGCCATAGTCTGTGGTTTGTAAGGCTGATTCTACCATCTAAATCTATAATATAGGTAAGATATTTGTATTTTCAGAACTAGAATTTCAGACAACATATGGGATTTAAATAGGCAAGTAATAACAAAGCTGGTTTCAGTACATGGAGCAAAAAATGGAAAGTAGCATAGTTTCATATTTCAGATTATGGCATGAAATTGACGAACATGCCTCAGGGGGGCAACAAAGAAAATTATTAAGATTAGAGACTCCGAAAATTAAATGAAATGCTTATGGAGAGAACAGAATGAAAAATATTGTTAGTTTCAAAACATTCGTACTGGACAGAAAGATATGGGAAGATTTTATTTCAGTATGTTCGCTTTTTAATCTGAAGAAGGAAGTATCACAAACATTCTTGTTTTAATAGTTTTTAAATTTGTTTTTATTCGCACATTACAGGACAATTATGCCTTGAGACAGGAATAATACTGCAAACCAGTTCTAACAGCATAAAATCTGTAAATAGAAAAGGGCCTTCTGATGTGCTTCACCTGCAAAGCTTGTCTGTGAGTTTGCTGTCTTTGTATGCTATGTAGATATTCAGCACCTCTCCAGGCACCACACAAATGCATGCCTCTTACTAAGATTGCGTTATGTTTGTCATTGGTATTGTGAAAAACTGAAAGGCTGTTAGCCTGGCTAGATAGAATTTTGTAGATAATGCTATGTCATTGTAAATATTAATATAATCTGCAGGTTTGGTTTACACATGTAAAGAGAACTATTTGTATATAGTTTATATGCTTAAACTATATGTTGTACTGAGCTTCAAAAATGTAATTACAGTGCCCACTGCTGGAAGAAAGCTAATAAGTGAAGCATTTTATGACTGATCTCAAAATGTAGAGACAGGATGTCTGGACCAGCAAATTATTTCTATTGTTTTGAGACCAGAGTTAATTGCTAGGTTTTACATGTATAATGTCTTTTACTGCTGTGGCTTCCTGGCCAAGTGCAAGCTTACTAAGAAATGTAAATTTTGAGTTTCTGGTCACCTGGGAACCAAAGAAGTGTCAAGAATGATGTAATGTGAAATGACTCAGCAGTATTGTGTTATAAAGTTAAGACTTTCTCAGAGAGAGAGAATTAAGCATTTTGAATTGTGTCTGAACCTGAACACATCTACTCACCAGCACTCTGCCTTTGCTCTGTATGTATGTAAGTTTATTTAGAACTTAGTACTTTTCTTAGAAATAGATAGAAAATAATAAGATTAGACTACCTGTTTTCTATATTTATGTCAGACTATCCTACAGCATTGTTTTAATTTCCTGTGTCTGAACTCTTGATTAGCACTGTGTTGAATTGATGAGATCTGTCTTGTGTTTTTACTATTTATTATTATTAAATATTTTTAAACCTTTCAACTTTGGCAGTTTTGTGTAGAGATAATTTAAGCTCTAGAGTACTTGCATGTATTTAGTGATACTGTACTAAGCACTCCAAAAGCTTTAGCCCTGGGTCACACTTACTATTTGAATAATAATATTGCACAGTAAAATTGGACACCCTTTGGTAAGGGCCTTATTAGTAGCTGATATTAGTGGTTGGTGGCAGTGATTTCTACCTTATAGTCTGGGCAAGAAGGGGGCATAGCTGGAGAACCTGTGCCAGCCTTCCCCAGAAGTGTCTGTGTGTTTGTATGTAAATCCATTTGTTTGTATGTAACTCCTATCTCAAAGTGTGTGTGTGTGTCAGCTACTTGGGCAGGGCCACAAAGCACTGGATGGACAGAGTGGGCGCTGGAGGTTTTAGCTTGACCACTAGGCTGAGATCTGAACCCTATAGCTGTCCCAGTGGGGAGTCTTATTGGGGATCTGGAGAGAAAGGGAGAAACCAGCCCCAGACTGACTGCGATCTCTGTGTGCTCTTAAGGGAAATTGTACTTTACTATGTGTGTACTTGTTATCCTTCCCAATGTGTACATCTCTCACTGGTGCTAGTGGTGAGGATTAAGACTCCTTGATTACTGGGCCAGTGCACAGGCATCACATTTTAATTGTTTGGCAGTGGTGGGATATCTACATCAAATATTAATTGTTTGATAGTGGTGAGTTAGCCACATCACATACTAATTGGCTTGTAGTGGCATGGATAGTGAATTCCTGTAGCTTGTGTACAGTGATCACTGAAGTTGTTTTTGTACTCTAAATCAGCCATGCAGTGAATATTCAGAGTTCAGATCACAATTGTTTTATTTCCTTTGTTAGCTTAGTTAGTTAGGGAGAGTGGGCAAGCATGTCAGCAGGTGAGTACAGTAAGCTGACAAGGAGCCAGTTGGCTGAGATGTGCCAGGCTAAAGGACTGATGCATGGAAACCTGACTAAGGCAGACATGATTGCAGCTTTGGTCACAGCTGTGTCAGAAAAAAAGCTGTCAGGAGGACAATCAGACTGGCTGTGGAGATGTACAGCACTCAGAGAATGGACAGCTCAATCTTTCTGCAGTGAACTTAAAAATCCATCTGGGGCTAAAGATGGACAGCTCAATCTTTCTGCAGTGAACTTAAAAATCCATCTGGGGCTAAAGAGACAAGTTGGAGGCCAGGCATTTGGAAATGGAAGCTGTGGAAAATGAGAAGCAGAGGCAGCATGAAAAGGAGATGCTGACTCTTCGCCAAAGTCATGGAGGTAATGGGGAAGGCAGTAACCACACCCCAGAAGCACAAAAGGTCAGTAAATTTCATCCACAGTTTACAGAGGGGGATCATTTTGATAGTTTCATTCATATGTTTGAGAGGGTTTGTAAACAGTATGATGTTGACCAAAGGCTCTGGGTATGGTTTCTGACACCCTTAATCCATGATAAAGCTGTAATTGTATTTTCCAAACCATCAGACAACAATTTCTTAAATTATACTGCTGTAAAGAATTGTTTGTTAGAATTTTTTAAGCTAATACCTGAAACATATAGGAAAATGTTCTGTGAGCATAGATGCAAGGCAGGTAAAAGTATAAGTGAATATGTTGCTGAACTGAGCACTTATTTTTATAGGTGGATGAGTGGATGTCAGGTCACCACTTTTGAAGGACTGGCAAACCTTTTGGTGTGGGAACAAGCCCTTAGCACTTTGCCTGAAGACATGAGGATCTGGTTAGTTGATAGACAATGTGTTACTTCAGATGAGTTGGGAAAGAAGGGAGACCTATACCCAGCAAGCAGGGCATCCCTCAAGGGAAAGGGATACCCAGTGCTGCTCATGGGTCTAAGGGAACTCATGGTGGGCAGCCCAGACTGGCCCAACAGAATCTGCCAGTAGCAGGAGAAACCACTATTCCAGGTACATGTTCAGGACCTAGGGTTAAATGTTTTGAATGCAACCAGTGGGGCCATGTGGTATATAGATGTCCACAGAGGCAAGGTGGGGAACAAAAGGTGAGGGAGCCAGTAAGTGGGAGGGACAACATGCCAACAGTAGGTTGTCTTGAGAGAACAAGGGTACCAAACTGCCACCAGAGGTTATACCCTATCAGAGTGAATGGCAAAGAGGCCATTGCTAAGAGAGACACAGTGTCTGACATAACCATTGTGAAGCCTGCAATGGTTACAAAGGAGCACTACTTGCCTGGGGAGTCTACTCCAGTCAGAGCTTTAGAAGGGACCCCATTCCAAATACTTTTGGCTAGGGTTAACCTTGACTGGGAGGATGGAAAAGGAAGCCAGCAAGTAGGTCTGTTTGACGATGTCCTGATAGGGAATGATTCCGATCATGCAGTACCATGTGCTCATGCAGTTACATGCAGTCAGGCTTGGAGACAAACATGTGGATTTGATAGTCTGGTGGAGACCCAGTCAGACTGCATACTTGCAGCCAGGACTGGTGAGGTGGTTACTTCAGGGAGGGAGCTACTCTGTAGCATTGAGACTGGAGGTGAGCCACAGCTGCTTGTGGGTACTGATGGTCCCTTGGACAGAGTGACTGCAAGGGTAGAGGTGAGTAGTAGTACCCAGGCTGACAATGAGGCACCACTGTCAGAGGATGCCAGAATTCCTATGGAAGGGGAGCTGGGAAGGGTTACAAACAGAGAGTTGAGACAGGCTCAGCTCTCAGACCCTACATTACAAGGCCTGAGGCGGGCAGCTAGTGAGGCACCTGATTCTCAAGTGAAGGGGGAATCTGTATACTGGGACAAGGGTTACTGTATAGATAGTGGACTCCTGAGGGAGGGCTAGAAGGTGAGAGGATACAGCAGTTGGTAGTGCCTAGAGCCTACATTCTGGCACTTCTTGCCATAACTCATGATATTCCCTTTGCAGGTCATATGGGCATAAAACGTACAAAGAGATGTATTATCCAGAACTTCTATTGGCCTTGAATTTCCAGAGATGTAACAGGGTACTGCAGAACCTGTGAGCAGTGCCAAAAGGTAGGCAAGGCAGGAGACAAGGTGAGAGCTCATTTGATGGCTTTACCTGTGATTTGGGAGCCATTTCAGAGGGTAGCTATGGATATTGTGGGGCTTCTGAGTACCCCAAGTTCCACAGGTAAAAAGTATATCCTAGTGGTAGTAGCTTATGCTACAAGATACCCTGAGGCAGTGGCTTTGTCCTCCATTGAGGCAGAAAAAGGTGGCAAATGGTTTGTTAGAGCTTTTCAGCAGGGTAGGTTTCCCAAAAGAAATACTGACTGACAGAGGTGCCAATTTCATGTCAGATCTGCTAGCTTGTCTGTGGAAGTACTGTGGGGTGAAGCACCTAAAGATCACCCTCTAGCATCCTGAGACTAATGGTCTTGTTGAGAGGTTAAACTCTACACTCAAGTCCATGCTGTGAGCATTTGCAGACCAGTTTAAGAGGGACTGGCAGAAATATTTGCCCCATCTGTTGTTTGCTTAAAGAGAGGTTCCCCAGGAATCCACAGGTTTTTCACCCTATGAGTTGTTGTATGGGCATAGGGTGATGGGGCCTCTAGATTTAATTCATGATGAGTGGGAAGGTGAATGTGAATTTCACAAAGATGCTGTTGTGGCATATGTCCTAAACCTCAGGACAAGGCTCAGGGTACGCAATGGCTTGGCCCAGGAGAGCCTGGCAAATACCCAACAATAGAAAAAGGTCTGGTATGACAGGAATGCTGGAGCTACAGCGTATGCTATAGGGTAGCAGGTAATGCTACTCATTCCTGTCAGATACAACAACCTGCAAGCAGCTTGGTAGGGACCCTACAAGGTGGTAAGAAAGGTAAGTGATGTTAACTACATGGTAGAACTGCTAGGCAGGAAGCAGAGGCCCAAATTGTATCATTCAACATGACAAAACCTTACCATGATAGGGAGGCCCTTGTGCTGAGTATTTGCAGTGGATTGCAGGAGGAGTCTGAGGGAGATCTGCTGGCTTGGACTGACACCTTGGTGGAAGGGGTAGCAATGTCCCAGCAGCTATCTCCTACCCAGGTTTGAGAAATATGAGCAGTGTTACAGGAGTTTGGGGACATGTTCACTGGGAAACCAGGGTGCACCCACCTGGTGCAGCACCAGGTGGATACAGGACCCCAAAGGCCTATTAGGCAGGCCCCTTACAGGGTGCCTGAGAGAGTCAAACAGACTCTGAGGGAGGAGATACAGGAAATGTTGGAACTAGGGGTAATTCAAGAGTCCAACAGTGCCTGGGCCTCCTCATTGGTGCTGGTACCAAACAATGATGGCAGCACCAGGTTCTGTGTGAACTACAGGAAATTAAATAGTCACACAGAGTCAGATGCTTACCTCATGCCTAGGACAGATGAAGCCCTAGAGCAACTGCTTGGGGCTAAGTATCTTACCACCACTGATCTCACCAAGGGTTACTGGCAGGTGCCCTTGACTCCCAGTGCTAGAGAAAGGTCAGCCTTTGTGACTCCTTTAGGCTTGTATGAGTTCACAAAGATTCCCTTTGGGATGAAAAATGCCCCAACAACTTTTCAGAGGCTGGTAGATCATATCCTAGCAGGAGCAGGAGGGTGTGCCCTTGCTTACCTAGCTGATATTGCCATCTGCAGGCATTCCTGCCAAAAGCACCTTCAGCATGTCAGGGAGGTGCTGGGCAGACTACCGAGGGCAGGGTTGACCATTAAGGCAAATATCAAGTGGGTATGGCAGAGGTCTCCTACCTGGGACATAGAGTGGGGAATGGTAAGATCATGCCAGAACCTGCCAAAGTGGAAGCCATTCAGGCATGTCTTGCACCTGTTACCAAAAACTAGGTGAGGGCATTCTTAGGGACAGCAAAGTACTACAGAAAGTTCATCCTTATAGCTGCTCCCCTCACAAACCTGACGAGGAAAAACAGGCCAGATAAGGTAGTGTGGACCACACCATGTCAGCAGGCATTCTAGAACTTAAAGAAGCTTTGAAAGACCCCCTGTGTTAGCCAGTCGAGATTACAGCAAAGAATTTGTTGTGCAGGTGGATGCGTCGAACCATGGGGTGGGGGCTGTACTTAGCCAGATTTCTCCAGAGGGAAAAGAGCACCCAGTGGTTTATCTCAGTCATAGGCTCCAACCCAAGAAGGAATACTATGTAGCTGTAGAAAAGGAACGTCTAGTCATAGTGTGGGCACTGCAGAAACTTCAGCCTTATCTGTATGGAAGGAAATTCAGTTAGTTACAGATCACAATCCCCTAACATGGTGACACCGAGCCAGCCAGCAAAATGCTAAACTGCTAAGATGGAGCCTAGGGTTGCAAGCATATATGTCACTGCAGCACTGCAGTGGGATTAGCAATGCCAATGCAGATGGGCTCTCAAGACAGGGAATGGGGTAAGGTATACTCAGATAGACCTAACCCTCTCAAGCAATGTTTTTCAAGGGACACTTGAAAAAGTAGCTTGAGTTCTAGGAGGGGGGGTGTGTGAAAAACGAAAGGCTGCCAACCCATCTAGATAGAATTTTGTAGATAATTCTATGTCATTGTAAGTATTAATATAATCTACAGGCTTGGTTTACAAATGTAAAGAGAACTATATGTTATGATTAAACTATATGTTGTACTGAGCTTCAAAAATGTAACTACAGTGCCCCATGCTGGAAGAAAGCTGATAAGTGAAGCATTTTATGACTGTTTGATCTCAAAACTCAGAGACAGGATGTCTGGACCAGCAAATTCTTTCTGTTATTTTGAGACCAGAGTTAAATGGTAGATTTTACATGTATAATGTCTTTTATTGCTGTGGCTGCCTGGCCAGGTGCAAGCTTACTAAGAAATGTAATTTTTGAGTTTCTGGTAGCCTGGGAACCAGAGAGGTGTCAAGAATGATGAAATGTGAATTGACTCAGCAGCAATGTGTTATCAGTTTAAGACTTTTTCAGAGAAAGAGAATTAAGCATTTTGGATTTTGTCTGAACCTGAACACATCTATTCACCAGCACTCTGCCTTTGCTCTGTATGTATGTAAGTTTATTTAGAATTTAGTACTTTTCTTAGAAATAGAAAATTGTAAGATTAGACTAGATGTTTTCTATATTTGTGTCAGACTATCCTACAGTATTATTTTAAAGTTCCTGTGTCTGAACTCTTGACTATCGCTGTGTTGAATTGAGGAGATTTGTCTTGTGTTTTTATTATTTATTTTTAAATATTTGTAAACCTTTCAACTGTGGCTGTTTTGTGTAGAGATGATTTAAGCTCTAGAGTACTTGCATGCATTTAGTGATACTGTACTAAGCCACTCCAATAGCTTTAGCTCTGGATCACACTTACTATTTGGATAATAATATTGCACAGTAAAATTATAGACCCTTTGCTAAGGACCTTATTAGTAGCTTATATTAGTGGTTGGTGGCAGTGATTTCTACCTTATATTCTGGGCAGGAAGGGGGCATAGCTGGAGAACCTGTGCCAGCTTTCCCCAGGAGTGTCTGCGTGTTTGTATGTAACCCTTATCTCAAAATGTGTGTGTGTCAGCTACTTGGGCAGGGACACGAAGCACTGGTTGGATAGAGAGGGTGCTGGAGGTTTTAGTTTGACCACTAGGCTGAGATCTGAACCCTATAGCTATGCCAGTGTGGAGTCTTATTGTGAATCTGGAGAAAAAGGGAGAAACCAGCCCCAGACTGACTGTGATCTCTGTGTGCTCTTAAGGGAAATTCTACTTTACTGTGTGTGTGTACTTGTTATCCTTCCCAATGTGCACACCCCTCACTAGTGCTAGTGGTGAGGATTGAGGCTCCTTGATTACTGGGCCAGTGCATGGGCGTCACAGGTATGTTGAAGTAAGCCAGTGATTTTTATCAAAATATGTACCAGTAGAATGTCTGTCATACTTTGAAGGAAGAAATGTTTGATTGTACTTAGCTTCTTGCTTGCCTTATTGAATTTAAATGTGACTTTTCACATTTCATTCACTAAATCAGGCAGTTATGAGTTGCTTTTGATATTTGTACATTTGTGCAATGAGGAAGCCACCAAAACCCATTCAGTACAGATCAGCAGACCAAACAGGCAGGCTTCATCTGAAAACCTTATAAACAACCTTAGGACTATATGAGCTAATTAAAACAAAAGGGGTGCAATAGACACAGACCACTGCATGGGAGGGGGCTTTGCTTCCATGTAAGACTATTTTTAGGGGATGCCCATTTAGTCCAGTGATCTTAACCAGATTTGCTTTGATGACTTTATCTAAGCTAAGTGACCCATTTTGGTAACTTTCCTATCACACTCCTAACTGATTACCTTTTGCATTTACATACAGAGAATTTTGTTTCCTTAATGTTTAACTTTTGATATACTTTCTGATTCATTACAAGAGCTCTCTGTTGTCCTCCAACAATCACTAAACTGCTAGGACATTCCTCAGATATGGATACATTATAGCTGGCATATGAGAAGTACTTCAGGCATCAGAGTCAAACAGTAGGCAGGCAGAGGCTGAGGGAATCAAACTCTGGACTTTTTTTTCCCATAATATGTATTGTGACCAAAGTGGTGTAGTCTGAGCTTCAGCCATGTGACAATGGTACATCTGTGGATTTGGGCCATCCATGTGCTTGTGTACTATGTCAGTCTGCTAATGTATACTTTGCAAGTGTCATTATAAATCTCCAACCAATCTGCTACCACTTATATCATTTCCTTCAATCAGTATCATGTGGATGGAGTGAGGTGTTCATTCTTTTACCTTGTACACTGAACTGAATATCCTACCATAGGTTTTTAGCTATTACCTCAGGTGGAATAAGTAGACAGCATGACTTCTTTCCCTCGCACCATTCTTATGCTTGAATCTAGCAGCTGTCTGGTATTGTTTATTATTTTTCTTAATTTCTATTTTTTTAATTCCTTTCTCAGATATGTACATATAGACTGCTGTTATTGGAATTTTGCACCGAAAATGCCAGCAGGAATGCAGCTTGGATGTCTATGTTGTTTTCTCAGTGGCTGTCAGAAGCAAGATTTAAGGAAATGCAAAACTGGTAGCATTGCACATACATGTTGCCTTGTCTGCCAGCAATAGCCACTATGGATTCTGCAGTAACAGTGCATTAAAAGAAGGGCCAGCTATCTCATGTGATGGTTTCCCAAATATATAACTTTCTCACACTGATCTTCAGGTTATTAAAACTAGGTGAGATATAAAAAGTGTTTTCCACAATAAGAAGCAGTCTGTTACAGAGACACTAAATACCTAAAGACCTCTACTAGTGCCTTGTTACTTATTTCTGTGATTATTTAATGCTATTTTATTTGCTTGCACAAGTTATGTCCCCATATAGCTATATTTAAGCAGTACCACTAAAAATGTAATAAGTAAGCCATAGAAAGGAATAAAATCAATCACTTTGCCCTCATTCTATCATTATTTTCCCACTTGCTACGTTCTTTTGTCTGTTTATGAATAAAATATAATTCATGCTTATTGTTTTATTTAACTTGATTGCATTTGCATATGAGTCTGCTACTCTTCTTGTGTTTGAAGACTTGTTTATAAATTATAAAACTATGGAAAAAACAGTTAAAAATAGAGTTACTAATACAGAAAGCTGTTCCAGTTACTTTACTTCATTGTGGACAAAGAGGAGGCTGGCATACCAAACCAGATGGATATCAGCAGCAGTTGTAAATTCTACTGTTACTTATGCTTAGCTTTAACCAGAGAAGACCATCAAATACATGGCTCAAAGCAGCTGTAAATGAAGCAACTAAATAGAAAACACCCTTTTTATTTTTCTTAGAACTTTTCGGTTTAAAAATTTTAGTTCTTAACTCATTAAGTGTTATACAAATTGTAGTAAATCCTTCACATGAATAACTGCAATGAGGAAAAAGCCTTGAATTGGCTTTGTGGAAAACGTTTTTCAAAGTATGCAAACATTTAGTCGATGTTAATCCCACTACTTCTAATCAGTTACCATAATATCAGCAAAATAAGAATATGCATTTGTTGCCAAACAAAAATGGATTTTTGCAAAGTCATATGCGTATTTTTCAACTGTAGATGCATAAAAATCTAGAAGAAAGAAAGAAAGGCTGAAAAGACAAAAGAAGGGAAGTGGGAAAAGTTTAAATTGTTAATTTCTATATTAGACATGACATATAGCAGGACGCGTAACATAGTTTACAACTGTGTTTATCGTTGTCCTACATTTAGCATTGTTTCTGAGACTTTCATTTATTTTTCACATTAAAATGTATATCACTTAGCAATAAAAATGTATTAAACCATAATTTATTAAAAGATCTGTAATATATATTTTTTATTTTTAAAACAATTTGGATAAAAAGCTTCAGTATTTTATCAACATGTGCTGTTACCAATACAGGCTGTTGGGGATACCTTGTCTCTTTTAAATAAATAGGTTGCCGTCTAGCAATCTATATAATAAACTTTCAACACTGCAGCTATTTCTGAGGAACCAGGCACTGAATTCTTTAATGTAGACATGTAAATTGAGTATGTTTCACGCTAATGTATTTGAAATCTACATTCAGCAACTTTCTTGCACAAAACTCAGTGATGCACTATTTAGAATGTACATGTTAAACTACAGTTAAACAAGTCTGTGGCATAGAACAGTGAAGCACTGATAATGACCCAAATGACCAGTGACTCAGTAGTTCAGATGGGAGTGAACAGCTTACACTACCTTGTCCATCATATAGAGAAGAGATGGTGACCTCAGGCAAATTATTGCTCCTGCACATTCACAATAGCTGTAGGACTGAGGGATGTGAGCTTACCAATCCCAAGCTGGTGATGACAACTCTCAGAGAGTGTGAGTGAGGCAGCACTCACATGCAACAGGAAGAACACAGGCTGCCACCATGGTGATATGGGTGCCTCCATCAGCTAACATCAGCAGAGTTTGAGGTACAGTTCTCCGAACTACATTTTGCCTGGACCATAACTCCATATTTACACTTCTCTGAAACTGCACTTTGCGATCACACTGCAGTATGTATGAACAAATATACTGTTGTCACTGTAGTGCAATTAGTATATATAATTAGCAGGGGGTGCGAGGGGGTGCAGTGGGGCTTGCCCCCCTGGAAAAAATAGAGAAAATTAGTTAATGTGGTTTAACTCTTTTCCATTTTGGCAAAGTGCCATTTCGGAGAAGTGTAAATTCGAAGTTATGGTTTCGGCAATGTGAATGTGATCCATAAATATATATGTGTGTGTGTGTATATATGTATATATATATATATATATATATATATATATATATATATATATATATACACACACACACACACACACACACACACACACACACACACACACACACACACACACACACGCACACACACACACACGTATTTAAGTTATAGGGTTCTTTCAAAAGAGAAACAACTGCATTTTCGGTCAATGTAAATTGATAGAGGTATTTTGTCAGTGTGCTGCTTTTTGTTACTGGGACTTCTAATATAATCAGCTTTACTTTCTACCCTCTTTTATGAATGGTAGCAAATACTTTTTTGTTGTATTTTAAACAACATTAGCAATGTTTTTGTTGGTTCTTTAGAGTAGATATATGGTGGTATTCATAGCCATTAAGTTTAAATAATATGGATATATGCACAGGTCATGCACAAGTGCAAGGCAAGACCAGATTCAGAGGTGCAAGCTGTGCCAAAGCAAAACATTAAGAAGATGATTGAGAAAGGCTTATGCAAATGAAGGAATAATGAGATGCAAATGATGGATGTGTGAAAAATCTGTAAAATTCTTATTTAAAAGAGTATTTATTCCTGCCTTTTGTAATTCATAGTCACTTTCTGATGCATATATGTGCCATATGCATATGTGCAGCTGGGTTATAAAAAGTGACCCGGAGATTCAGAAAAAAAAATAAAAAAACACTGCTCACATTAAGGACTGCAGTAAAAAGGCAATGTGGTATTTTGCTATTCAGATACACATTAGCTGCAATGAGGAAAGATCTCACTGACAGCTAATTTGCATACTTCTGAATTGCCTGTAAATACTATAAATGCAAATCAGTTATTCCTGCTGTGGGTAGCAGTAGCATTGGCTGCATTGTGCTAGCACAGGCCCGGACACAATATACACATTCAAACACACACACACACACACACACACACACACACACACACACACACACACACACACACACACACACACACACACACACGCATACACACCATATAACCATACCTGTCCCTGTGTTGTTAGAACACCCCAGATATCTCATTTTTCCTGATCTCATGTCAGTGATTTTATGCCAGCTGTTAAAGTTTCACACTTCATATCCCTCAGCCAATCCATAGAAGTGCAAAAGCTGTCAGACTAACAACCTTCTGTGTTTGTTGCTCTAACTTATCAGCTAGCGCAGTGTCTTATTGCTGAGGTTTACTGTGGCAAGGGTACATGTTTCAAATCCTTTATTCCCTCACCTCCTTCTTAGTTACTTTTATTGTTTTCGTAACTCCTTTTTTTTAAGATGGTATCCCTGGTGTCTAATGGAGGCAAATTGGAATAATATTCTCTGGCTCATGAGGACAGAGGCTAGGAATCACTTTTAAGCATGCTACTGAATAGTACACCTGGTGCCTAGTGGTTTCTTGCACTACGATTTTTTTTTTTTTAATTAAGTGCCTGTATAGAGTATTCCTGGTATTTAATGTTTCCCCTGTCCCTGTTATATGTAAGCTTTGCTATGACATGAGAAGTTATCTCCAGTATATAATGTTTCTCTCCCATCTCCATTATGTGCAAGAGCCATTATGGCATGAAAGGTTACCTCTGGTGCCTAGTGTTTCCTTCATCCCTGTTATGTGTAAGCTGCCATTACAGCATGAGAATATATCCTTAGTGTATATTGTTCCTCCGACCCAAGTCTATAGGGTTATCCCTAGTGTCTCGTGCTCAACCTAACCCATGTCTGTAGGATTAACCAAGGTGGCTAGTGGTCCCCCAAGTCACGTCTGTAGGATTATCTGCCGTGACTACTGGTCTCCCTGACCCACGTCTGTAGGGTTATCCCTAATAGTTAGTGGTGCCCCAAACCAAATGTGCAGGCTTTGTTCATTAGTCTCTGGGGTGTGTGGAAGTATGACAACCACCCCAACCCACCACCACCCACCCACATTCAATAATTCATTCCATTCACACACACACACACACACACACACACACACACACACACACACACACACACTGTATCTCCTATGAAGCACATGTGATATCTTCTTGGTAAGTAACTACTTGATGTTAAAAATTTAATTTAAATTTGAAAGGTGTCATACACAATATCCTCTAAAGATAATGATGGTGATAGTTCTGAGATTGTGAGTGAGTCATAGCTTGTGAGCCTAGTGCTGACATCATATACATTGTTCTCTAAAGATAATGTTTTTATTCCCCTGCTAACTACCTGGCTGCTGTGCATTCTGTTTGGGCGCTTGTTCCTACCTGGTGAACCTGGAACTTCCGAGCCTAATTACCTGCAAACCCCCTCCTGGAGAGTTTTTGGAAACTAGTCTGGACTCTGAAATTATCCACCTGCTCCCTGAGGGCCAGCCTTTGTCAAAACTAGAGAAACCTGGTGAACCTGGAACTTCTGAGCCTAATTACCTGCAAACCCCCTCCTGGAAAGTTTTTGGAAACTAGTCTGGACTCTGAAATTATCCACCTGCTCCCTGAGGGCCAGCCTTTGTCAAAACTAGAGAAAGTATGTACTGTTCTCAATACCAGACATTTTTAGCAATACTTCTCATATAAGAGCATGCTACCCTAGGCAAGTTTCCCACTCAAGATGGCCAGCAGCCTATAACCCCCCCCCCAACTATATATATATATATTTTTTCTTTCTCTGTGCTTTTAACCTACACTCCTAGACAGTCTTTTTTCACCTGTGTGTATTAGGTCTCCCAACTTCCCCTAGCCTGTAGCCTGCCCCCCCCTTTCTTACGAGGGATTTTGTGGCAATCAACTTACTGGCCACTAGGTGGCACCTTATCCCCTCTGTTCTGTATCTCAACCATAAATATCTCTCAACTTGACCTACTATCCCTTTTTCTCCCTCTGTTGTTTTTCTTCAACTTTATCCCTTCTTTAATGTTTTTTGCTTCTCCCCACCTCATAATAGAGGGAAATAACTAAACTCTACTTCTGTTACATCTATATGCACCTTACACTACCCTGTCAACTTACTCTTGCTTAGAAGCACCCTTAACGAACGTGGTAACTTACTTCTGCTTACTCCTATTTTTCACTTACCTGCAGTTCACTCCCATATTTCTGATTGTCTTCCTTGCTTGTCCACTCTCTTGTCTCTACCCACTCCGTTCGCCCTTCGGGCTCACTCCGCTCCCCTACCCTGCCCCCTATTCCCACCCACCCCCAGTACTCTTACACTTATAGTTCTCATGACCACACCCCTATCTCAATTAACCAATCAGTTAGTTTCCTATCTTACAATCACTCAAACTATTCTACTGAACATCACATCCAACAATTAACTAACCTATCTCCCACCTTTTACTTAACCTAAACAACCTCTCCTTTGTTGGAGCTACAACCTACCTTTCTCCTCCCTGTATATCTCCCCACCTTTAAAATGGGTACAACACATATCCCCTCAAAACTAAAACCTCTTATTTACCTATCACTCCTTTCCTGTCTCATTACTACTTACCTTTTAACTTTCTATGAATACCCACTTTACTCTACCCTTCCTCTTACATCTAAGCATACCTCCTCACCTACACCAACTCTCTCTCTCCTACCTTCTCAAATCTCACTACTCAACCCAATTACCTACTAGCCAAGTACCACAGACTAGCACATTTCAAGCTAAGTAAACCAAAATCTAGGAAACTTATAGACACCCCACAAAAACTTCTCCACTCAAAATATTTTATATTCCTCCACTTACTGTTGGATGGAGACATTAATCCTAACCCTGGGCCACATCTTACCATTTCTAATACCTTCAGGAAACATGACATAGCCATCTCTCTGGCACTCACCAAACCTACCAACTCTCTCTCTATTGCCCATCTCAACATACAAAGCATTTGTAACAAAACCTCCTCAAGTTCATGCCCTTCTAAACACCCACCAATTTGATATTTTATGCTTGACTGAAACATGGCTAAAACCCACCATCAAAGATAATGAAATCACCCCTCCCGGGTATAACATCATTAGACTAGATCGTACAACAAAAAAGGGTGGAGGGGTAGCTATTCTCCATAAAACACATATGCATATTAGTATTATAGACCAGACTTTCAGCCTTGACAACAATGCTGAAATTATCAGCTCTAAACTTCAAATCAACAGTACTAAAGCCTTAAATATCATATGTATTTACCTTCCCCCAGGGAATAACATCAACGTACTTGAATGCATCCTTAGTTCACTCTCCATCTATCTCCCTCAAGAAACACTAGTCCTAGGTGACTTCAACATAGACTGGTTTTCCTGTAATAGTACAAATCCTACCTCCCACATAAACCTCTATGGCTTTACACAACTTATAAACAGTGCTACCAGAACTAATAATACCAACAATAAAGAAACCATCTTAGACTGGATTCTTACAAACACTCCTCAACAGACCTACCAATCAGGTACTCTCCCTGATGATCTCAGTGACCACTCACTTACTTATGTCATTAGGCATAAAACCAACCTAGTTTTACCTACCACATACAGGACACTATGTTCAACAAAACATTTTAACCCTGAAGAATTTCTAGCTGTATTAATACAATGTAATTGGTCCCCACTAAAATATCTCCCCCTTAATGAAGCAGTAGAATATTTTAATTCCACATTCTTATCAATCCTAGATCTTCATGCCCCAAGTCGCATTATTAGAACCAAAACTAAAGCAGCACCATGGCTGACCAATAATACTAGGCAAAAAATATCCCTCAGAAACAAATCTTGGGCTAAATGGTGTACAACTAAGACTCTAACTGACCACCAAAACTTCAAAGAGCTTAGAAACAGTACAAAAAAAGCCATCCTACTAGACAAAAAGAACTATTATCTTCTATTACAACACACCTCCAAAAAAGAACCCAAAAAATTCTGGACCAGTATTAATAATCTCTTATTCCCATGCCAATCTATCACACCCAACCCCCAGGGCTGTGACCCAAAGAATCCCACACAAACAGCTAACGACTTTAATTCATTCTTCACTAATACTATCCAATCTCTTGCCAGTCACCTATCTCCTGACACCTCTAAGCTCCTCTTACCTACTCCAAGCCTACCTCCTTCCTTTCACTTACAACCTGTATCTACCTCCTATATCTTATCACTGCTCCAAAATCTCAAACCTACCACTCCTTCTGCAGACAAACTTCCTGCAGAATTCTTACAAATAGGTGCCAAAGCTATTGCCTATCCCATTTCTATTCTGATTAATAGATCCTTAAAGGAAGGTATTTTCCCCTCTATATGGAAGATATCACACATCATCCCACTTCACAAAGGAGGTAAATCAAATGACTTCTCTAACTTTCGTCCTATAGCACTCCTATCACCTATAGCTAAAATCACAGAAAAATGTATCCATAAGCAAATTCTAAGCCACCTTCTGCATAACAACCTACTTGCAAACTGTCAACATGTATTTAGACCTTCCCACAGTACTACCACAGCCCTACTCTCTTTTACCAACTCTATCAACTATAACCGTAACAATAACAACCTATCATCCTCTATCTTTGTTGACTTATCTAAAGCTTTCAACATGGTAAACCATAAACTTCTTCTGCACATACTAAAATCTTTCTCACTTGATCCCCCTTCCTTAACTTGGTTTACATCTTACCTAGAAAACCGCCAACAGGCAGTTCTCTGGAAAAATGCACTATCCAATCTACTCCCTACATCTCTAGGTGTACCTCAAGGCTCTATCTTGGGCCCTCTTCTATTTTCCATCTTTATTGATGACCTCCAATTAGCTATCCCATATACCACCTGTATACAATATGCAGATGATTCTACTATTATCTGTACCGCTAATTCACAAACTGAACTACACTCTATCACTCAAAAAGCTTTTACCACTGTTGAACAATGGTTCTCTGATTGTTGTCTACTCCTTAACCCTAAGAAAACTAAATTGCTATTGTTCTCACCTACTCGTAGATCTGCCCCACTAAACTTTACTCTCTCTTCCATTGATTGCACTCTCATCTCTCCTGAAACAACAACTAAACTATTAGGCATAACCATTGACAATAATCTCAGCTTTGAAACTCACATCAATAGCACAATAAAATTAGTTAATAAAAAAATCGGATCCCTTTATAGAATCAAACCCCTCCTTTCACCTGAAGCAAGGACCACCTTAGCCAGATCACACCTTATCTCTACACTACTATATGCCTCCCCCATATACACTAATCTCTCCAAAAACAACCTTAAGAAACTAGGAACTTCCTACCATAATATTGCTCGATTTGCAACTGGATCCTCATTTAAAAACGACCACTGCCTGAACCTAAGAAAACTAGGCTGGTTGGAACTTCAGAACCAACTCACACTTCAGCAGCTCTTAATAGCTCACAAAATCCTTTACCAACCAACTAAAACACCTATACTCTCTAGCCTCATTTCAGCTTACAATAACCTGAAACATCTACGTTCTTCCAACAAACTAATGATTAATACAACCAAACCCAATAACTTTGCAGGTGATTGTCTTTTTTCCAACTCAGTCGGCAAAATGTGGAACAAATTACCCTCTGTTATCCTGTCTTTGTCCTCCCTTCCACTTTTCAAAAAGCAGCTGAAAACATCTCAATAATCACTGGCTTTGCTCCTGTACCAACCCAGATTCACTTCCTTTTTTACCTCCCTATCCTCTCTTCCTCCTAAATTCCTGCAATCTCTGCTCCCTATAGCCTTGTTAGCTCTCCCTTAGTGACATGCACACAGTCTTATGAAATACTCCTTGGAAAAAAAAAATCTATAAGTTTTCTTTCTACAAGACATTTGCCTATTTTACTTTGTATTTACCATGACTTTTTATGTAATATGTGTATTAATTAGCCCTCATTTTACACCTTACTATTTGAATTGTCTATCTTCATATAATGTGTTTAATTACTGGAGCTTTTCTCCCCGAGCCTCTACTGAAAATGGACATATATCCAGCTAGACTAGCCCGGTCAACAAATGTAAAATAAATAAAAAATCCCAGAGATTGTGAGCAAGTGCGATCATGTGAGCTTGATGATAAATTGTTCCTGTGATGGGATCTACTGCTTGCAGGGTAACCTCTTAATATTGACCGAACAGTGCTACAGGTCCTATACCCTGACTGAGAAGTTCTACCTCATGATGTGGAAGTCTGCAGAGGCCTTCTTCTTAGGGGACTCTACACATGGAGTCCAGCCTACTCATCTATCACAGTGTGGACATTCCCTCATGTGCATCCAGCTGTTTCCTCAGTGTGTATCTGGTAAATCCTTACAAGTGTGCAGATGGAGGCTGACATGGATGACACCTGTGCAACCATACTGTGCATGAGGATCATCACGGCATTGTCTCAGTCTTCCACCATTCCCATGTACTGCTGAGTTCCCTTACCTATACCCTGCAGCACTCTAGCCATCTCAACCTGACTCACACTTGAAGTAGCCTAGGCCTGAACTATATCATGGCACATCTGCTGCTGGGCAGATAAAGCCTTGTGTGTCTTAAGAGTTAACTATGAGAAATGTCTTTGCCTAGCATCCCTGTGCATATGCATAACATCTGGTATTGCTATTTCAGAAATGGTTGTCTCTTCATTAAGGGATACAGGCTGTGCACAAGTAACATGTTGGTGCTCCTCCCCCTTCTTGCAATGTCATTTCCTGGTTATGTTGAGTCTGTGCACCTGTGTCATTGCCTGCAGAGTTATTCATGTGCTATGGGATAGGGACCCTTCCAGTACGTTTTGTGACTGTATCGCATTGTGTTGATGCTGTGTAATGAAGATGAAAATAATGGCAATCTCATCAATGACCATTTTGCTGTAAATATCAGCATGCTGTGCTGCAGCAGACCATGCAATTGTTTCTGTTGTTGTCCCTGTTAAGAAATATGTAATAACATGGTTAATGTGACCTGTGACACTATATGACTCTGTACTAAAGGTATGATGTCTACAATTACTACACGGTATCTACAGTAGTGGTGCTACAGCTGGTGTTGATGGAGTACCTGATGAAGAAATATTTTAAGAGTTATATTTTCAACTTTCATGATAAATTCACCTAGCAGAAATTAGCAATCCAGCCAAAACACTAACTTTCTGCACTGAATGTATGGAGATGCTGTAGATGCCTGAAAGTACTGGTGTCAATGCCATCTCAAATGATTCCTGCATCACCCTTCTCTGCTTCAAAGTTATTACCCCTTATAGCCAGCAGGTACTCCTCATCAGGTGTTAAAGGTTAGACAGTGGAAGGCCCACCACCAGTGCTGCTGCAGGAAATTGCATTCTGCCTAGCCTTTGTCTTTGCCTGCCCCACCCTATGTAATTAGCTTTTTTCCTACACTGTGTCAAGGTGTAGTTTCTTCCCACACAGCATTTATGCCAGACACAACTTGATTCCATGCTTAGATTACTATGCCTTCTTTGGACACTCCTTTTTTCAAAAAAGATATATTGCATAGGTTATAAGAGTATCCATGAGGATGTGTTTTTTTTTTCAGGAGTGAATCTCTCTCTCCTGATGCTGCAATATTTTTTCCCTAAAACACATGCTTACAATTAATGCCTACTATACCTGAGTGCAATCAGTTCTGTGGCATGCATTTCACTAAGGAACTGAATAGCTGCAAACTCACGGTAAGACTTACTTAGCTCACGAGTCTTTTACTAATTCCCTTCTGCTGTAATGATTTTTTTCCTTCCCTTTCTGTTATACACTGATTAGCTGTTTTATGGAGAAGGCTGTGCACAATGAAATATACGCCTAAGAAGCTGTGCAGAAAGGGTGGGGATAAACTGAATGAGAAGTAAATCATTAGTTATTTATCGGTTCAGTTTCAGTAAGGAAGCCTGCACTTTATTTCTGAGTGTTTCCGTTGCCAGAAACTACTGTATGCAGTAACCAACTTTATACATGTTAAGGTGTGTGTGTGTGTGTGTCTGTAACACATGCTAAAAAACTTTGGAAAGGTTGATGTAGCACATACTTTGACAAAATGCTTGCTGACTCAAAACATTTCATTTTTAGTGTTTGTACTACGATACCAACTGCATTCCAGTTACAGACATTTAATGCTACTGTCGCAATAGCATAGTCATAACTCAGTTTGGTGAAATTTTTATTCGCAAATGTATTTTATTTATATATATATATATATATATATATATATATATATATATATATATATATATATATATATATATATATACACACATATATAATGTCTGTGCGTATATATTTATGCATGTATGTTGCACTACCAATGGCCATTGTAGCACATTTTTGTTAGATGTGCAAAATTGTATTGATAATGCAATGGGGATTTCCATAACTTTTCTCAGCTTCTGCAAATGTTATAGTCAAAGGCACCATACACTCAACAGATGAAGGTGGAGGGGACTATTAAACTACATATTGTTGTTTAAGTTTGCATTAATGTAAACTGCAGTGCTCTAGGCCCTGAGTAATGTGATTTTCTTTCAGGTTGCCTAATGATGAAAATATCATTGCAATAACATAAATAGAAATGCAAAATACACATAAATGTGAATGGCCATCATTTCAGCTTATATTAGACACTTGAAAACAATTTACAGGTACAGTAATTGAGGCAAGACACTGCCATTCCTGAAACTGACTATATGCTAATGTTGTCATAGCAGCAAACTCACCAATAAGTACTTTAACATCTCAGTCACCCTCCCCAGCAAAGATACCTGGTGTCTCTGAGTGTATGAATTGCCAAAGCTCAGTACTGCCACTTGTAGTTTATTTTCAGGTGCAAACCATTCTCTCATTTTACCATAGACATACATAACATTTCTTTTTTGGAGAATGGATAACTTCCCTACTTTACAGTCATGGTTTAAACATAACATTTCTCATGACCCATGCTGTAGAACATTGCTTACATTTACAAAATTCCATGTTATATTTGCTACTACAGACGTTATGGAGGGCAGGATAAAAGGCAGACTAAAAGGGGAGTTTATATAGCACAAGGTCTACATATATTTTGCCTAGCTAAAGCTACTTGAGGAAACCTTGTAAAATTATTAAATATTGCTGTCCTACACACACACACACACACACACACACACACACACACACACACACACACACACACACACATTCAGAAATACCTTCTGTTTTCTCTTTCTGTAGCAGCTGCAGATGAAGTTTTGTATAAGAAGGAAAGGTATCAGTGGAGACAAGAAAGGCTTGTTCTCCATGGTGCAATTTATAAGTAAGGGCATGGCATCCAAATCTAAGGAAATCATAATCCCATTATACACAGCCCTAATTAGATCGATAATCAAGGACAAAGCACTCCAGCGTGTACCTCACCAGGCATTCGCAACAGCTGGAGTGGCCATAGAGCTTCCCCACTAACAAAACACACTGTGTAAATAACATGTCCTGTGTAGATCACCTCAAAGCCCTATCCCTTCTACTCAGTCCCTATAAACTACAGAGGGGCAAACTATGCTTAATGTACAAGGCATTCTCTGATCCAGCCTTGATCGATCTGCTTCACAAAACAAACAGCAGTAGAATTACCCAATCTAATGATCTAAACCTTATCTGTTACAAAAACAATATATGTTGGAGGGACAGGTATGTATCAAGGATTACCTTTTTGTGGAACACACTCCCCATTCATGTGAAGTAGAGCGCTTCCCTAAGCCTGTTCAAACTCAATTTGGACTAATGAATGGGAAATCACAAATTTACCCCTGAATTCGTGGCAAAATTGAAGTGTATTAACCCACCACCGAGTCCGCTCAGGAATGGGCGTGCCCGCTATGATTGACATGTGGGAGGGCGGAATTAACAACGGCAATGTGCCGTGATTGACAGTAGCAGCAGTGGATACCCTCCCCTTTGTCAACTGGCTTGTCTCACTTTAGCTCTCAGAAGTGTAGATAGAACACAGGTCATGGTTAGGGTTGCAGTATATTAACCCTGGGGATAGGTTGCCTTAGGATGCATCATCCAAGTTCGCTCAGGTGTGGTTGTTTCCGACTTTACTATTCTTACTATTTATTTATAAATAGTATACTATACTATTTACTTCCGACGTTATTATTTAAGTGTGGAATCTGGGACTTTTTTAACTGTTATTCTAAATTTGTACTCAGAAACTCTAATGTTGGGTATTTCTGCCTTAATGACCGCTACATCATCCAGCAACGGGGCTGGAGCTGCCGCCTCCCTCCTATACATAATTTTAAGTGCCGTGCAATATTATGGTGGAGAGTATGGAGATTATGTTTTAGATTTTTTGCAACTGTTTTGTGTCACATTATATTTATAACATGTTATTGCTTAAAGAAGACAGAAACATTACTGGACTGTGTCTGACAGATGGGCAGTACAGTGTAACGTGACCTGTCCTCCATTATGGTGTGTCATAACCTATGCTGAGATATCTCATTTTTTATTCTTTATTTTGTGATCCTTGGTGTAATAAATACTAGGGATACTGTGGGTTTGCACCTTTCTGGATAAGGGATATCTCCTTTGAGTCGACCCCTTTTACACTTTTCAGTAACAGTAACGTGAATCTCTGTTTATCAGCTACAAGCAACTCTCCAGCCTCCTTTTTTTCACATTTCAGATAAGTGCGTCCTCCAGTAATTTCCTGACACTATTATATTGTGTACCATAAATTTGTTATTCATTAACGGAAATAATTCAGCTTTTTAATTTACGGTTTTGGTACCGCAAATAGTTTAACACTGTCATTTCATAGACTGAGGAGCATATATGTGGGTGCCTGTTTTTAGTCTAAGTTCACGAAATAAAGAAATAGGCGCAACTTGCCTTTGGACTTTTGCCCCGATTTGCGAAATAAAAAAATGATTTGATTTCACAGCAATTTTATGTTATACATATGATGTTTTCTTTATAATCTAATCTTTTTGTGCAGTTAACTTGTGTTTTGGTTGCATTCACAGATATTGCATATATTACCTTGTGTTATGGTGGCATCTTTCAATCAAACTGTGGGTGGTGCAGTCTAAATGCTCGCAGGCGGGGTTTGGGCGGGGCTTGCTACTGCGCATCTGGTGGGTTAATACACTACAATTTCGTCAAATTCGCACCTGTGTTCCATAGGGACAGTGGTAGCTTGCACAGGTTATATACCAAAACTGTTCTGGTGCTTGGGCATTGGTAATTAGGAAAATTGGGTAGTCTTAAAAAAGCTCTAGGGCTGTTAGCCTAGTAACCTCTTATGAACCTTGTGCCATTCTTCCTTTCCCAACTTCCCTTTTAAAGAATATTTGGAAAAATGGAGGGGCTATCCCCACCCAAAAATATTACCCATCTTCTTCCACTTCCTCCAGAATAGCCTTCTTAATGTATTCCTTTTGTTGTTTCCCTTGTCTGCTCTTTCCCCTTTTTCTGACTATCCTGTCTTCCCCCATTTCCAGCTTATAAAAACCAAAACAGGGCGTTCATGTAAGGACCCATTCAGAGTAAATTCATGTCTTTAAAGAGTTTTCATAAGCTGCTCCTGCCTAGCAGCACTTAGCCACAACCAGCATAAATTCTCATGTAAAGTTCTTCTGAGATCTGTGCAGTTTTGTACTCATTGCTGGTTACCAAAATTAGATGACAAGATTTGTAAATGTATGCACATGTGAAGCATGTCCATATTACTAGGGACACTTCCAAAAATAACTGAAACCTTTTTTTTATCGTTTTGAGCTGATTCAGATGTGTGAGATTATACTTGGGCCTTTCCTCAGAAAGCTAAGAACTTAAAACCCAGTGCTGTTTGCTCACACTTTGCACATTTAAATACAGGCAGAGTGGTACTATTCTGATTCCCTTTATGAATTTTTGAAGCATGGCATTATGAATACAACCCACAGATTTGTGATGCCACAGTACTTTTACATCAGTTATTGTTTTACCTGTTTTAAGCTGACCACTTTTCATACTTTTGGATTTACTAGCAATATTTTCTTATATATATCCAGCTTTAATAACTTCATGAGCACAGACTTCCTACCGCAAGAAAGCTTTTTCCACATTTATTTCTAGACTCATAATTATGGTAATCAGCCTTTCAGCAATTAGTTTATCACTGTGTTACATAAACAAAACATGTTGGAGGGACAGGTATGTGTCTCTGGGATTACCCTTTCTGTGGAAGTGCCTCCCATTATGCCATTCAAGTATTTTTAAACTTAAATAATTTTTACTTACTTTCCTCTGTTTTTACTACCCTTAAATTTCATTCAACAATGCTTTTTCGGGGAGGGTACCCAAGCCCCATGGAACATCAGCATACTCACCCTTTATTGCATAAAGTTTCAAATACTTCTGGGGTACATCTCAATGCTGACCTGTTATTACATTGCTTTACTTCAAGCATCTAATCAACAAAATGAAACAAAAGAAACATACTTTGTTCTGAATTACACATAGTGAAACTCTGAGCACAGATACTATAAACACTCAGTCAAACAACCTTCCTGTCTCTGGGCAGCACCCACAATCCAGTCTTAGCACTGAATGACCTTCGCTGAGGAACAGAACTGACACATCTAACCAGTTAGTTGCATCTGACAGTCACTATTCTCATTAAAGCTATGGCATTCCAGCAACAAATTTAAACAGTAAAAAGGTCCCCACTTAATTTACATTCTTGAGTTTTACATTCTCTTTACCTTGCAACAGTAATAGCAGTTAATCAAATTCTGTCCATATTAGAATACCATTGTGGTGGCTTGAATCCCCTACAACACTCCCAGTGGGGAAATGTGCTCAAATGGCAGGCATTTCCACCTTTTGTTGATTTCTTTTCACTTTCTAAAGCAGATTAATGATTATTATTATTTTTTTATTTTCTCAGAGCATGCAAAGGCTGTATTTACAAATTAAATCATGCCCTTGGTAAAGTAAAATTGCCACATCTGTATTCATGGTTGATACTGCTTTAAAATGTCTTTAGATAAATAATAATCAAACTTAAAAAATAACTTGAATAATTCACAAAAAAAATTAAAATAACTTAAATAATTCACTAAAGATCAACGATTTACAGATCTCTTCGATCTTGATTTCAGGGAAGATACAGGACTTCCTTGCCTGTGTCTCTGGTCTTGTTTCAGGTTATCTTTCTTCAGGTCTCCTGTTTTCTCTGTTTTGGACAGGGTTTTGTCTGATTATCAGGCTTCCACCTAGATAACTCTCTCAGGTAGACCTTTGCCTGGATATCAGGTTCTGTGCCTGTATAGCTCCTGAGGACCTGGCCCCACCTGCCCCCCTCTGTAATCCTACTAATGTGAGAGACAAGTATCTCTGTTGCTTCCTGGTTTCATTCTGTTTTTTATACAGATATTACTTTGGCTACATCTATAGACCATCTCAGCTTCATTACATTGTAGATGTCTTTATATATATATATATATATATATATATATATATATATATATATATATATATATATAGGGCTAATTGATTAATTTAGATTATTCTGAAGAAGTCCACACTGCAGTGGATGAAAGCGCTTAATCGGATGTGTTAATGAAGCTTTGTTTTTTATTCTATTTTTATTAAACTGGTAGTATTATAATTTGCTGGGTTTGTGCTTTCTACTAGAGTATCCGGACAATAGCGTTTTGCTGTTGACTGATTCTTCATTGTTATCAACACTATTTTTTGGATATATATATATATATATATATATATATATATATATATATATATATATATATGGGAGTACTTTGGTTGGTCAATTCAGTTTGTGGACGATAGTCATTTAGTTAACTGCAGTTGGTTAACTAAGCAAATATTTGACAGGTGTAGATAATTACCCTTGGTTTGGGAATATGCTCTTACCCAGATTTTGTGCATTCTCTGGGTTAGTTTATATAGTGGGGGAGGGGGCAAAGATTATCCAGCTGCAACAAGTTTCCTGGTGCATGCTGTTAATGTTGGTAGTTTCAGCCTTATGGTTGATGTTTAGACAGTCAACTTTTCATGTATTTGACCATCTATAGTACACCTATATGTATGTCTTAAAATTGAAAAAAAGAAACTGAACCACAAATTTTCAATCTCAACTGCTCAAAAACTATCTCATTGGAAAAATAAAAAAAATTCACTTAAGTGTTTCTTGCAGGGGGACAAGACCTCCTGCACCCCCTTCTAAATATGCAAAGGGTAAATTCCGCAATCTTACATATAAAAAAATTGCTGGTCTGTGCAATTAGCTGATTTTTGATAACATATACCAGATTTTTCTTGGTTGATAAAACTACACACACACACACACACACATACACACACACATGCACACACACACACATATATATGTATATATATATATATATATATATATATATATGTATATACACACACACACATATATATGTATATATATATATATATATATATATATATATATATATATATATATATATATATATATATATACACACACACACACACACACACACACACACACTCATAGACATGCACATATCCACATATATGCACAGTCTGCACACTATTAGAGAGACAGACCTTGAGAGTGAAATGGTAAGAGTTGTAAAAGGGATATAAATGTGAATGCAAAAAAGTCAAATTGAGATTAGTTTACTTGTGAGGTACCTGCAGTATGAAGAAAAAGGAGAGAAAGTTGGCATCCTGAATATGTTCTCTGTCTCCATAAATAACAAATAAAGATTGCAAAAAGTAGGAGGAAGCATTTCAGAGATGGCATGTCATGGTAAGGTTTATAAAGAGCTCTCAGAAATTTGGGGTGGGGGATCAATAGAGCCAGATGTACTACCTCCATTCCAGATACTAACTATATTATGTGCTGTGCGGACTTGTGTAGTTCCCTCTCAGAGACTGTAGCACTACCCAAGGAGCAGAGGTCAACAGCACTCCATCCCAGGCACAGTAGAAGCTCAGGGAAAGAAGAGGGTAATGGCAGAGCAGTCATCCTTAATCCCACCCCAGGAAAGGTCATGTTATGAAATTCCATGGATGCAGGCAAATAGACATCCAACATACAAACTGTCGGGCCAATGATCACCAGGAGAGCTACACAGAGCGAAGGTCATGGCAGTCTAACCCTATCAATTCACATGACTTGATCATTGCTGTCATGCAAGGTTCATTTATATGTTGTTGTGCATTCAGTTTATTTTTCTGTGCACCTTATTCTCTTTGGTACCAGTCCCATCTCTGTGACAACCTCTTAAGAAAGCATTCTTAAAATTCACTTAACTTTGTTGCTGCGGTTGCTAAAGTACTCTTCTGTTTCCCTTCTTTTCTCATCAGGAAGATGCACCTGTAAACATTTAAAAAAAATGAACTTTCATTATTACAGTATTCCTTTATTTTCTAAGAAAAACAAAATTTCTAGTATTTATCAGGGCATTTTAAACACTAATATACAGATATAGTGGCTTTTAACTGTGGGTTGTTTCTAACCAATTAACCAACAGTGCACATTGTGTCACTATACACCTTCCACAATGGTGGGATGTCTTATAATCATATAATTTCTGTTAGTGGTGGATATTCACAGAAATTTGATGGAACTTCTATTCCAGCTATTTGAAACTGAATTTTGGATTCCTAATTTATGCTGCACAAAATGTTTATTTACTGGCTAAGGCAGTTTGTATAATACTTAGGTTGTCTGAAGAGTTTGTCATATCAAGACAAACTGCTATTTTTGCAGAAAGGTACAACTGAAACCTTTACTCTAGATGATTGCCACTGGCACCCTGACCCCATTTGCAAGAATGGAAAAAAGGTATTGTGGATGGATGGATGTACAACTGAAAGGGACATGTACAGAATAGGACATATGATTGGAACAAAGAAACAAACTAATCCTACTGACAAGGTGAGCAGAATGCTTGCTGTGGTGTATAAACATAGATCTGTAAGACCATGATATATTAATAATAAGTTAAATGTATTATTACTTTGAATTTTTATTCTTATATTTGCAAGTCAGCAATTTTTGCATCCATGGATTATATCTATTGACCTGGATTAGTGCGGAAGTTGTGCACGGAAAGCTTTAATTTCATCAATCGGAGCACTTCAAATATTTGAGCATATCCGTCTACCTCTACCCCAGTGTCTAAAGACCCATACGTAACTTGTTTTGAGATTCTCTATCCAGATTTTTGGACTGATCCTCTTGTTCCAAATTCTGTGGGTCACACTTTTGCACACTCTGCAGTCTTTCAGCACTTTTTTGCTCTAGAAATATATCACTTTTATTGCTTTTTCTACTATTTGTAGTCTTTTGAGTTTCAAATTCATATCGTGCATTTTACAAACTATATCAAAATTACTTATTTCTTTTGTCACAGCTTCTATACAACTGACCAGGTACAGACATTTCTTTTTATCATTCTGTAACAGTACTAAATGCAGACTTACAAAAATAGATTTATTATACTGTTCATATCTCTAATTTCTCTTACAGTTCACTTGCACTATTTTTCTTGTTTCAATTCTTACATCCAGCTTTCTTCTTCTTCTTTTGGCTTTTCCCGGTTAGGGGTCGCCACAGTGGATCATCTGTCCACTCATGATTGGCAATGGAGTTTTACGGCGTCGAGTTGACAGTCCGGTGCCCAACCTTCCACAGAAGGCACACACACACGCTCACACCTAGGGCCAATTTAGAGTGTCCAATCCACCTACTGCATGTCTTTGGGATGTGGGAGGAAACCCACGTGACCACAGGGAGGACATGCAGACTCCGCACAGAAGGCACCCCAGCCGAGCATCGAACCAGAGAACCTCTTGCTGTGAGGCGACAACGCTAACCACTGTACCACCGTGGCCACCCCTCTTACATCCAGCTTTACACCAGTTTAATTATTCATTTAATATTTTAATTGAAGCACACTAATCTGACATTGCTCAGCAGCATCAATCACTTTCTTAGATATTAAAATTGCTTCATTTAACAATCTGCCATGAATTTTTAGCAGTTTTGCCATATCCAAGGGTAAACTACAGAACTTGTACTCAGGGCCATACAGCTAATGGGTCCCTAAAAGTCAACATACTATGATGTGATGTGCTAGCTATTTTTATCAGGTCGATCAACCAAGAATGCTTCACTGTATATATTCCTAAACCCATATCCTCATCTGCAATACTGCAACCATATCACCCAAGTATTTAGTATAGTGAGTATGATTGTTGAACTACCATGTTGAATGGACAGCCCTCCTTGTTTGTTGTAGGTTACTACAGATAGAGAACTGGTGACAGAATGGTGCTGTGAAAAATGCATTATCAGTGGCTTTGATGTACTGAAGCAAATGCATTTCCCTTTAAACCACTTAAAACCAGTTCAGAAGTACTGTTAAAGGTGGTGAAACAGTTTCTAGCATAACTTAAGTGCAAGCTGAGCAGATATTTGGCAGCTTAGAGTATGTGTGAAATAATGCAGAGGTACAGGCTTAAAAGAGTGGCATAAAGGGGTGACGTATGTGCTAGGATAAGTATTCCTACTGCAAAAAGAGGAAAAATAAGATTATGGGTATTATAATCACCTTTACATTGACTCAGGTAGTTTAAAGTAAGACAGTAGCGGGTAATAGAATGCTAAAACTGTAAATGGTGCAAACTCCAGAGATGTAGACATTTCCCCAACATTATACAGAATACTAGGGAGGCTTTATCTGGAATATTCTGCTTGGTTCCACAGGTCATATAAAAGAACATGAAGGTGACACAGTGCAATGGCAGGGGGACTTATGTGAATAGTGATCTGACCTTGGACCAACACATGTCCACCACAGTTAGGAAGTCATTTTATATAGCACAAGGGCATTTAATCCAGATCCAGGGATGCTGTTGTCCTGCTGTACTCTAACTTTATTAGACCAGTCATTGAGTACAATGCTTCCTTTGGTAAGAACCTGCAAACGCACATGCTTCAACTCAAATACCCACAGAAATTATCAAAAGAATCCAGGGAGTCCAACACATGATTTATGGGTACTGTCTTAGATTACTCTCTCTCTTCTCAGTGTCCTATAGACTGCTACGAGGTGACCTCTGCCTAACCTTTAAGACCTCAGTTGACCCTCTACTGATGAACTTGCTCCATATCTGTAAAAACAATATTATCAGAAACACCAGCTCTAAGGATTTTAACCTTTCCACCAATCTAAACAAGACATGCTGGAAAGACAGATATATATCACAGAGACTTCCACTGCTCTTCAACAGGCTTCCTATCCATGTAAAAATCACTTCCCTGACCCAATTCAAACATAATCTGGAGAAATGGATGATAAACTGCAAATTTATGCCTGGAGTGATCTGTATGAATCTGCTAGACAGAAAAGGTTGATGTGTTAAAACTATAATTTGACTATTTCTTATTTATAAAATGGAACAAGTAGCACTCGGGAATTCTGTCTGGCTGCTCTTATAAGGCCCCTGGTCCATTAGCCTAGTATCTTTCTATGTTTGTATGCAAATAATGCCATGTCAGGGTGAACAGTGTAGCAAATTTATTTACTAATTATTTGTGTAGCAAATTTGTTTACTAATTATTTGTTTACATGACAAATGCACTAACTCTTAAACACCCCTTTTCAATCATGTCTTAAGCCACAAGAACAAGGCCAAATTAAATATATTTTGACAATTTAGAGTAGTCAAAATGCAATCCTGTTTTCAGGAGGTAGAAAGAAACTAGAATCTTCTTCTTCTTTCGGCTTTTCCTGGTTAGGGGTCGCCACAGTGGATCACCTGTCTGCTCATGATTGGCAGTGGAGTTTTATGGTGTCGAGTTGCCAGCCTGGCACCCAACCTTCCACAGAAAACACATATGCGCACTCACTCCCGCAAAGGGCCAATTTAGTGTCCAATCCACCTACAGCATATCTTTGAGATGTGGGAGGAAACCGGAGCTAGAAAGAAACTAGAATACTTGTAGAAAAATGTTTGTGCATATGGATAGAACAAGTGACCTCCACATCAACAGCATCTAGATGTTAGAACCAAAGCCATGACACTGAAGCTGTGGGACAGAAATTTTAAGCAGGTATGCCAGCCTGTGTTCATAGGTTCACAGATTCTAACTAAAGTCACAGCCAAGGAGATTCATCAAAGAACTCAGACACATCACCTAGTACTGGTTGAGATGAATTCCACACATATCTACATAAAAATTTGTGATCACCCATTCAGTCTTCAAAACTGTTTTGAAAAGTTGCCACAGAAGGACTCTACTTGACATGTAAGGGCAGAATACTTTTAGAAAGAGAGGATAAGCTGGGTGAGGTATCTGTTATGACAGTTTGCACTGCTAATATAGCATAGGTTTAGGTTTCCAGAGAAGTTGTTTGCTTTACCACCAGCTCTGTTTGGTGAAGGCATTACAAAAGTGTGGGGAAATTCATAGTCATGTAAGGCTAAGCAGAGGTCACCCCTCAGGAGTCTATACAAGACTCATTATATGGATAGGGAATTTATTCTTCCAGAGTAGCTAAGAGTACTAAAACATGAAATAATTTTCATAAGGAAATGCTGAAGTCTTTTGCTTAGTGGTAAGCAATGTTCATGCTGAGTATATATTTAATGATGCGTCAAATGGGAAAGAATAAAGTGGACTATACCTTTTTTGGTCTTTGAGAAGATCCTAAGAAAGATAAGTTGTGCAAAGTAGAAGGATTTTTTAATCATCACAGAGACATAGTGGTTGGATCAGAGGTTGTTAACTTGGTTACCCAACTTCCCCATGATTGGATTGGATTTAAGTGGAATATTATTTATATGCTTTGCAGTAGTGATGCTAGATTTACCAACGAAAGCTGTTTCATTTCTTGGAATTGAAAGTAAGCCCATGATCAAAGCATATGTTTTGGCCAACCTTGGTGGAAAATTTGAGAATCAGAACAAGATTTGATAACCTGCTTGTAATCTTCAACTAACTTGGTTACCGCAATCCATTAAAATCAGCTTTCATTTCAGAAAAGTATATGCAAAGGAGGAAGAGTTCAAAGACAGACCCCCCCCCCCCATGGATCGCACAGGTGATATTTCTCTGTCTCAAATAAATAGGTTGTATCATACTGCCATTTAACTATTTAGTGAACAAGATGAACAAGAAGTGGGTTAATAATGAGTTAGAAGACTTTGTCAATAATATCAACATGTGGGTGGAGTACTGAAGGCTTTTGTAAGGTTCACACAAGGCCTCTGTAACCATTTCACTCAGCTAGATTAAATAGACATGAATTGCCTTTTATAAAACTGAACATGTGTATATCCAGGGATATAAGGTTACCTGTATTGTTGTTTATTAGTTCAGGTATAATATAACCAAAGTCTTACAAATAATATGAGTGAGACAAGTAAGCCTATAATTAAGAGGATCAGTATGGTGACCAGACTGCGGTGGTGGTGCTGTGGTAGCATTGTCGCCTCACAGTAAGATGTTGTCTTGTTCGATTCTCAGCTAGAGCGTCTTCTGTGTGGAGACATGCATGAATAGACGTACCTTCAGTGAAGGTTGTGCGTCAGAGCTGGCAACTCAGCACGTAAAAATTTACTGCCAATCATTAGTGGACCGGAGTTCCACTGTGGCGACCCCTAACTGGGAAAAGCTGAAAGACACAAGTATGGTGACCAGCTTTGTGTAAGGGCACCACTACGGCCATTCTCCGTACCTCATGGATATAACCAGAAAATACTCAAGTTAAAGAGGTAATGGTAGAGTTTTGACAGGTGAGAGGTACCCCTTCACATCAATACTGTCAGGACAGATGGAACTAGAATTTTTAATTTCGTAAGGTGCCAAAAGGACTTGGTGTAGAGTCATTTTTGGAGGGGCCAGTCTATAGCATACAGTGATACAGCCCTGACTATATTGTATGTGATCTTGGTTTGAACAACAGCTCAGAGGCCTGTAGAAACTGTGAGAAGAGGACAGAAGTGAGTGGCTGCTGTGTGTTCACCCATCCTGGGAGAGAGGGCAGTGGCTCTGGCTTATGATATAGCCTTAAGTGTTTACCTCATGGATTCTGTGTCTGTTGAGTCCATACTGCTTGCTAATAACAAAGCTCTCCTCTTCCCTACCATCTGACTTTCACTACGAGAAGATGAGACTGTGGGGAATTCCCAGGGGGGGGAAACAAATGCACACTAGGGCTTTCGACTGACAAATAATCCCCTAGTTCCAGCAACCACTGAGCTAATGGACCAGTTGGCAGGAGGAAGAGGAACAACTGGGCCCACTTCAGTGGAGGTGCAAAAAAAAAGAGAGAGAGTGAGAGAGTAATTTTGGGAGGTTGGTGTGAAGGGGAATTGGGGAAAAAGGATGTTGGAGCAATGACAGTGGTATTATAGTCTGTATTCATAGCATTACATAAGTAGAGTAGGATATGATTCTAATGAGATGTGGGAGCACCATAACAGACTGACTGAAGAACAAGAATTTGTGAAGCAGGTGATAAGGGATTATTTATTCCACAATGTAGTGACATCGCGATACTCCTTAGTGCATTGTGTGCACTATGAAAAGGACATAAAGTGAAGATTGCATGGGTGTAGGGAGTAAAGGTGTGGAATGGAGACAAAGGCTGTGAAGTTGTGGTTGGCTGTACAGCCGTAGAGACTTTTTTGACAGCACAATTCATAGGTTTCGTAATGGAAATACATTCAGATTTTACAACCATAGATGAGCAGAACACAAAGGTCCCTTATACAGTATCAGACTATGATAAAAGTTAATGATTTACCTAATTATCAAACAAACAGCAGAGAGAATTGTTCCCACTACCACTGACTGAGAATACATCTATAAAAGAAGTCATGAGCACTAATTGGATGCTGCTGACAGCTGGTCTCATTCCAGCTTTTTATAGAACTCTCAAAATAGATATTGCTCCTATTTCACTAAATTTAAGCAACTAAATTTGTATATATCGCATCAAAGCTCTTTAAACAGATCAAAGACTATATTTATTTTAAAACCTAATTTGGATCCCAGCACAAATAGCAATTACAGACCTATTACCATACCTAGTTACGTGAGCTCTGAATTTCAGTTTGATTTATGAATGTCCACCAGATATTTCATAATTTAATATTGAAACTGATCACAGCCATAAAACACATCATTGCCAAAGGATATTGTACATTACTGCTATTAATATATGATGTCAGCCTATACTATTTCCAGAAATATTCTCGACTCACAAGATAATACAGCATTATTTGACTTGTTTAAGACATCCTATTACTCCATCATTAAAGTGTATTGGTCACATTTTTTCTTACCTTTGCACTACATCATATAGTGCACAAACTGCAAAATGGCATTTCCTCAATATTAATGAAGATTTCTGGCCACTGTTTTGCAAAGAAAAAAAACTTTTGAAAATAGCTCTTTCATTCCCATGATGACACTGAATTTAGAAAGTAATCTTTAACCTCAGTGTCATCATGGTAGAGAAAGTGTGAAGTATGTCCACAGACTTTAATGGACTAGCTGTCATGCATAAGCAAAGAGAAATCCGTTAAAGTCTACGGACAGACTTCTTGCTATTCTTACAGTGACTTCAAAAGGCATACACTAAATTTATATGGGCTGTGGTTTAACAAAAATTATGCAAACCTTTTTATTAAAAAACAGCTCACATAAATGTGAAATCAGGATGACATGAATGCATCACAGGGCTTAATTCACTGTGAAGCACCCATAAACATGAGCTAATCACTTTAACCCAAGATTTAAAGCTCTTTCGGGTCTGTTAGGTGTGCTTCAGCAGGATCAATAACTGTGGTTTCTATTCTAGATTTCAATGGTAATTTGCATGCACGTACTCACACGCACACACACACACACACACACACACACACACACACACACACACACACACACACACACACACACACACACACATATGCACACACACACTACCTAGAATCCAACAATCCACTTGACATTTTTAACACAGATAGCAATTCACATGCCATCCTTACTGCTGCTGAGTCTGTATTGTAATGGACTATATGCCCCTACCACTACCAATTAGCAAATTAAGGTTGCTAATACACATAAGAACACAAAAGCACAACCACATTACTATAATGATGATGTGAAAAAAAACACATCATTCAGACAAGACTATTTGCTGTTCAAGCTCATATGACTTTACAGCTTTTGCGATGAACTTAAGTTGCATTATTTTTATTTGCTATGTGTGTGTGTGTGTGTTTGTGTGTGTGTGTGTGTGTGTGTGTGTTTCTCTCTCTCTGCGCACACAAAACATGTACATATGGATACATGCACAACATGCATTTATGTATGTATAAATAATGAAATAAAATGCACAAGGGTGTGTTTATATGTTTGTATATCTATATATATATATATATATATATATATATATATATATATATATATATATATATATATATATAATATATATATATTTACTATGTATGTGTGTGAGTAAATGTAATGTAAATATAATGTATTAATATGTTGGAATGAGCTAAATGGCTTCATATATTCTTATTACTTTTCACATATCTTACTTAGTTGGGAAAGTATTTAAAGTAAAGAGTGGCTTCTACTTGAAAAATTGCCCCAGAAGAATTACAGCTATGCAGATGTGTTATTTTGCTACAACTTCTGTAAAAATTAGTGACTTCCAATTGAACAAAAACTATACACGTTATCTGAGAGAAACACAAGTTTAGAGTTTGTACCTTTACAGATATTACAAATAAACTTATGTTCTGCACTTAAAAAAAACAATACAGTGCATATGCAGCAAGAAGCAGGGTTTGTAGATTAATCACATAAATATCGTGCATTTAAGATTCTTTAATCTGCATGTCAGCTTTCTTGGTGGGTTGAGTGTTTCTTTAAAAGAATAATGGAAGATTTGTATGGCATTGTCTAATAATACCCAGTCTTAAGCTGGTTTCTAATGTGATAATAGTATTCCCTTGATCAAAGCTTTCTTCCTTATTATTGCCCACACTTGTGTACATACACATCATACACACACACACACACACACACACACACACACACACACACACACACACACACACTGAATGAGACTGGGCTCTTTGCCAAGCTGTCTCACACTTTGGCTTCCTCCCTTTCTGTCTGCAGTGTGTGTGTGCAAAAATGTATGTGTTTATCTCTCTCTCTCCTTTCTGACCCCCCCCCCCCCACACACACACACACACTACCCAGTGCTCATTTACAATGCAATGCTTACTTTGCAAGCTCAGAACTAACAGAGGACACGTTGGATTACTATGTATATGGTGAAGCGAACGTCTGCTGGTGCAGTGTATGCTTTGACTCTCTAACACACACAGTCTCATTGCAGGGACGGCTGTGAGCTAGAAGCAGAGGGGTGGAGACTCAACATCCAATGCTGCGGCTTGCTGCCAGGAGCCCTTTCTGTCATTTTCCCATGCTACTGCTACTGTGGCTGGCTTAGAAAAGGTGGAAGTGAGTCGGGCAGACTTGATGGAGACTAAGGGTGGGGCAGGCACCCCAGGTAAGAGCTTAATTTACTGAGTTTGTGATGAATAAAACAGGCTGACCGGATTCAGGAGCTATTTAAAGCATGTTGATTACACGGCTTATATTCTCTGGATGACAAAGCAATGTGAAATTTAGGGTAATTTATTTTTTAGGTAACACTTTGAAACTTCTTCAGACAGCATATGTGATCTGACACTTGAAAGCAAACTATGTCTCTAAAAGAATTAAATATGTCAGGCAATAGTTAAGAGGGAAATAAATAGATACATTGCTGGTAGCTTTCTGTCTAACAAAAATATGACAACTGTAAACAGAGACAGCAACCAAAGTATGCATAAAGCTCTCCTGGAGCAAATGACAACAGTAGTTAGCTCATGCCACATGCAATATGAAGAAAAGAAAGTATAATTATGTATAATAATAACAAGAAATCACAGGCATTTTTTGCTTTTTATTATATAGTTTGTAGTAGTAACAGTACAAATAAATTCACTAAAAACTTTCAATATTTCTGAATATGCATGTGTGTGCTATGTGCCTGTATATACACACGTTTGCAGGCATAGAAACACACACACACACACACACACACACACACACACACACACACACACACACACACACACACACACCGATTGATAGATAAATACAGATATTTATGAGGAAAATCACACATTAAGAAATTACACACTGAAAAACTTGATGGCTTGTGTAGCATAGAAACACACTAAGCATTAGAAAAAAGAAAATAAAATCTTTTATGTATAAACTATACTGTGGTGTCAAATGGGGAAAAATATGCAGATGGATTGTATAACTCCTCTGTAAAGAAATACAAAATGTCAGCATATCTTGTTAATATATTACACAATGAAAAGACAAAAACACATTTAGTGTATATTTAGTGTATCATTGCAAGGAAACTGAGGATGCTGCTGTCATGAGGAAAACAAGTGTATTTCATTGCATAACAGATGCCCAGTACCAACTAGTCCAACAGCAGGAATGGAGCCAATGGACTATCATTTTATCAGGGTTTGAACAAAACAGGCTGATTTGCATATCCCTATTTTTTTTTCACGTTATCATATTTTTCCCAGAGGTGTTGTAGTCATATCTGAAATGTAGAAGTTCAGAATTAGATGTTGTCCCGCAGATCACATTTGCTATAAACACTCAGTGCTAGATGTTTGCAATATGAAACTGAAGACAGACATCAAGAAATGGGAACACAGGTTAACTATCTTTAGTCTTGCTTATTTCAGAATTTGAGATGTCAAACCAGTTCTTCTTTGCACAGCCTAAATACCAGTTTACCTGGTACTTGTAAATTAGCCTATAACTATATATGTCCATAATCAGTAAACTGACTTCTTTTTAGCCATTTAGCAGTGCAAATATTTCATGTTATTACTTTTGACAAAGTAAAGGAGGGCTTAAGGCTGTATGAAACTGAGGTTGGACTGTACTTCTGCGTACACATTCAACTAGCCTCCTCAGCGTTTGTGCTTTAATCTTTGAAAGAAGGATGAAAGGCTCGAGCTGGAAACAAGATATTTCATCTCACACAGACTATTTTTTATCAAAAACTGTAACATCATTCAAGCTCAGAGTGATCATTTGTACTTTATATGCTAATTGGGGGTGGGGTCTGTCATAAATATTGACCCCATCCCATCTGAGAAAAAAAATATGACTGGGACACGAAAACTGTTGAAAATATGGTCTCTTAAGGTCTTCTGCCTGCATGTACATTGGCTTAGCTAGACCTACTGATGAAATACATTTGTGTCTCTTACATCCTTAAAATATTTTTAGGGAATCATTCTTCTGCATTCCAGCAAGAGGTTTGCAGTGTTCTCTGAGCAGACTGTTTAGTGTTATTTTGTTCTACCAACAAAATCATTTTACCACGTTACTGGTATTAAATATCACCACTGCTCAAGAGCTGTCATCTGCTACACAAAAAGATGACTTAAAAATCAGAGAACTTTGCCTCCACATAAGATGTTTAAACTCTCCTAAAATCTAAACTGCCTGACCTTATTCAGAAGTCCTGACTACCGATTCAACAATCACATTTATTATATTGGAAATACAAATTTGGGTGCTTCCAGCTTTATTTTATATTAGCACATTCAGATTCAGGAACTATTTTTACTGCAGAAATGTGAACATGAATTAAGAACAATAATTGACTATGCCACCTTCTGGGAAAAACTGAGATAGCAGCTAAAGGAAGAATAAAAATGCACCTGTGATGATGACTCTGCTATTATGTTTACTGGTTCTAACTTTAAATGTATGGTGAATTAGTTGGTTTTAACAGTTGGTTGGCCTGCAAAGCAGCTATTGAAACTGTACCTGACAAAGGGTTTTAAATAAACAAAAAGCTATCATATTTTCATTTTATTGTTATACCATTGTTTATTTCAACATTTTTATGGATTCTCATTGATGAACTAATTTAATTAAACAGTGTTATTATTAGTTTACATTCTCCATTTTATTGCTTCAGGGCATAATAATTTATTGGTTGTACCCCGCTAGCAAGTGATCTGTTAAATGGCAGGCAACAAAATGTGTGATTTGCTTATCTGAGCCTGAAATGGTCAATATTGATCAGTGCATTACCCCAATAAACAAATATAAATAAATGCATCAAAGATGTAAACTAATAGGCAGAATGAAGAATGTTTGCTTCCATGTAAAGCAATACCTGTTCTTCTACAGAAGCATCAGTTAAAACATTACCTTACGAGAACAGACAGAAAGAAAACTGTAAAGGTGAATTGCTTCAAAGCACTAGTACAGTCTTCAATAAATCATTTTTTTATGTTGTAGATAATTATCTTATGGCTATATTTTCATCTTTTGTAATTCAAATTTTCAAGATGAGCATGGTTTCAGGATAATATCATTTAAATTGTTTTACTGCAGTGGTCCAATATAAACCTGGACTGTGATATGACAAGTCCAATGTCAGAACCTCACAAAACTATGTGGTACTCTACACCAGAACCTGCACAGAATTCTGCTATGATATGTGAATTTAAACAATGTCTAAACAGAGTGGTAGTATCACCTGATAGACTGATGTGCGCATAAGTAGTATGAGCAAACACCATTACCCCTAAAACATCTGAAAACAGTGTTTTGGATTGGCTCATGCCTCCCTGTGCACGCCCACATCCCATTACTAATTTATACTCACTCCAAAAATTGCAGTTACTAGAGTAAAGAATAGGACACACTTTAAAGCCTATCTTTTGTTCTGTTCTGGTCTTTCTCTGAGTCAACACAATCCCAGTGAATGCAAAGTATCACAAGCTATTGCTTGTGTATAAACTGCAAACAAACCAAACACACCCTGAGCAAAAGATACACGGGGAGGCAAATATGAGCACTTAAGATACAAGGAAAAGAAGGGAAACCCATGCATAATTATAGGAAACTAATGACTGCATGAGAATAGGAAGTGAAACTAATGCACAGTCGTATGAACTTAATGAACACACACAAACTTTATGTGCAGGTGGCATGCCTGGCCACATCCTTCTCATGTGATGGGCTGTGCTTCGGACATTTACTTATTAATAATTCCAAGACAGTGCAACCTCAGAGAAAGAACAACTGTTTAGTTTTATACAGAAACTTAATACTGCACTAATCTCTGTCACTGCATAACCTCAAAGTTAGAAAGTGTTAGTAACGTTGTGGAGTATAGTAGTGGGTTTGGCTTCACCCTTGAAAAAATAGATGTAACAGTAAATCAAACACGTCACATAGCACTGCAATGTAGAAGTTAGTTAAATTGTTTTACAATTTTTTTTTTACTGAAAAAATACAACTTTAAAAAAAAAAACACTTTCACTTATTAACCGTCTCTGATTTTGTACCTTAGGACACATTGCATAACTCGTTTAGTACGTGCCAGCAGTTTGCATATTAGTGTTACAAATTATTTATATGAAGTATACTAACCTTATGTCAAAGTTGAAAAGAAAGAAAGAAATGAATATATCTGTGTGCCTGTATTGTTTTAGCTACGTACATTAACTGTATGCATGTTGTAAAGCAGAGCGGTGTTTATGGTGTGTCATGAGTATCACTCTTCCAATTCAAGTCTATCACAAGAGAGCTTAGCTTACAACTTCTATGAGTTTTTATCTTTTTATTTATTTTGTTTTGGTAGGTGGTCTGGACTGCAAGGGTCTACTTCAGCCACTGCCTTTTTACATAAATTGGAAAAAAAAAGAATACCAATGCAGTTCGACAGTAGTTAGATAGTGACAAAGTCTTACATTCAGTAATTCAAATGAAAATGAGAATTTAGAGTTTTAAAATGTAGAACTGAGTCTGTTTACCCTGTTGTCGATAATGAGCTAAATGTGCAAGGTTTATGTAGAAGTCCCGCACACATAATAGTGAGGGTGCCATTAAGCAGGAAACGATCAGTTAATAATGATATTTAAATACCACTGTTGGTTATACATTTGCAATAATCAGTTTTTGGATTCAGATTAAATAAGCAGAAATGGGTGGCAAGGTTAAAGATGTTGATGTTTAGTGGTTTAATTTTTAATGATGCAAAAGAGGAAGAAATTCCAGAGTTTTATAATGGAAAAGATACGGGATAAGCTTCAATGATGCTATAGAAAAATATAAAGTAATTATTTAGGTGTTGCTTATACCCTGAATGATCTGGCATGAGGCTTTGGTGTGTGGTTTGCTGCTAAGGACTATCAGGATTTGAAATAAAGCAGTATGAAAATGAATGAGACAATTTCATATCGGCTTGCAGGAATATGGAAACCAATTTTTTTTTTTATAATGAAATACAACAATGCTCAAATATGCAGGAAGAGCTTATGAACCTGTAGACTTTGTTTAGGCATATCTGTTGTTTGTATAAGATTTGTTGTAGTTAGCAGTTAAAGGCAAAGTATAGTACTGGATTTTCATTTTATCTTGGAAATTATATTCCTTTAATTGATATGGAGTCAAAATGACAGTGTGGGGTCAGTCCGAACTCCTACATATTTAAACTGGATGGCACACTCAAGGGGTCTAACTGGTGATGAGAGGATGAGGGGTGCGCAGATAGGTAAATCTAATTTTTCATGTATGCCTAGTAGTATAAATATTCTCTGGAATTCTGAAAGACTAACTATAAATGGAAATCCCTAATACTGCCATTTTCCCACTCGTAGTAAGCCCTTGCAGTTTGCAGACTGCCCTACAGTGAAGGTTTTCCAGTATTGGAAGCATCACCACAGAGGGTGGTCCCTCTGGTGAGTAATACAATAATGAGAAAATAGAATAATAAATCCACGTACTCAAGAACTGCAGTAAAAGCCTCCGGATCCACCAATAAGTGCCACATTACCAGATTTTAATCCAATTTAATGGGACCAAAGGACGAACTGACACAAATAACAGTATTGACTCAAAAACATGCAAACGAGAGTTAAGCGCTTTTAACCATTACATCTGTTTTTTTTCAGAACTAAGACGCCATACTCTACATACAATTTAAATAACTTAATTGGCACCAAAAAAAGTTACAGCTTCTTAAAGCTACATGAACACTTTTTTCATAGCACTACATTAATTCCTATCTATACATTAGTGCTTTTTTAATAGCGCTACATTAATTGCAAACTATACATATACCAAATAACACATTAATGTAAAATATAAAGGGTCATGGTTTATAATAATTTGAATTTGACCCTTTCAAACAGAGCTGATGAGGACTGGTAATATTATACAAGTATAATAAAATATATATCCAAATATACCAAATGTTTATAAATGAAAATAAAAATGAAAAATATAAAAGTGAAAATAGGTAAATCTAATTTTTCATGTATGCCTAGTAGTATACTACTAGGCAGTTTTATTTTACTGTAGAGTTTTTCTCCCCGGGCCTCCACTGAAAATGGACCCACGTCCAGTCGGACACTCCCAGTCAACAAATTTAAATAAATAAATAAATAAATAAAAATATAAAGATAAGGAAGTGTATCTATAATGACATCTAGTCAGATATATTCAAATATATTAAATTCCATTAAATGCCTTAAAAAGTTCCTTAAGAATGTATATATCTCAAAAATATCTTATAAATATCTAAAAATATATGTAAACAAAATGTTTATATAATATAAATAATTCATATTTCATATGTACATACTATATAATAAATATATGTATACAACATAAATATAATATAAATAAATACAATTATGTACCTAACAATGGTTTGACTGATATAAAATCATTCAATCCTGGTGGTGTGGTGGCATCTAAAAATATTTGCCACCATACTTCTTTATAACTTAATAAACTTTTAAAATCTCCACCTCTAGGATCTATTTCAATAATGTCAAGGATACTAAAACTAAATTGATGTTCACTGCCCTTAATTTTGACATGTCAATATAGTGTGTTGGTTTTGTCTTTGGTTTTGATACTATAAATGTGGTCATATATTTGCTTTTTAAGACATCTTTCAGTCTTTCCGACATAGAAACTTGGACATTTATCACATTTTGCTAAATATACCACCATTTTTGTGTTATAGTTACCATGTCTAAATCTTATAAAAGATTTGTGTCCATTCTGTAACCTTATTTTGCTGTCTTGTGACATATATTTGCATTGATTACAAAAACCACATTTCCTACTTCTGTTATTACTACTTCTACAATCTTTCTTCGATTCATTGTACCTTTGTTCAGTCAAAGACTTCATATTCTTTCCCATTTTATATATAAATTTGGGTTTAGTACCCAAAATTTTAACTAGACCAACGTCACTAGTTATAACGTGCCAAACTTTATACATCATCCTTTTAATATAATCAACGCCTAAATTATACTGTAAGATACAAGCTCTTTGGAAGGATGGTGAGGTACTGTTGATATTTCTATCTTTAACCATAATGTCATCTATACTTTTAAATAAAATACTGCCAGCTCCTAATAGTGGTTTATATTTTGTATTCCACTGTTGTAAAACACAATAAATTATTTCGTCCATCATTTTAATAGGATACCCTCTTTGTTTAAACAAATTTTTAATAAAATCCAATTCATTTTTCATATTCTCAAAATTAGATACTATCCGTGCAGCACGGATGCATTGACCTTTAAATACATTGTGTTTTACTTTAGAAGAATGACAACTAGAATATGCTAAATAATTATTCGATAATGTGCTTTTTCTATGTATTTTTGATTGTACTTTTCCTTCTTGTTGAAAATAAGTATCTAAATAGGGTAAACCTATATTACTATGCGAATAAGTGAATTTCAAATATTCACTGCTTGTATTAAGAAACTTAATAAACTGTTGTAACATATCATAATCTGATTCCCACAATATATAAATATCATCTAAAAATCTTGAATAGTATTTTATATACTGAAAAAACTTACTGGGGAATAATTGCGTATCCTTCCAATTTAGCATAACCAGGTTGGCATATATCGGGGCACAAGCTGCCCCTATAGCTACCCCCCTGGTTTACTTAAAATATTCTCCTTCAAAATAAATGAAATTGTTGTCCAAGATTATAGACATCATTTCAACCAATAAACAAATTTCATCCCATTCAAGATTACTATATCTATATAGAAGCATGCAAAATCTGAAGGTAATGCTACTCAATGCTAGAAGTCTAAACCTCAAAATGCACTCTCTCGAGGCACTCCTAAAAATGGAGAACATCGATATCTGTGCAGTAACTGAGACCTGGTTCAAGGCTGCAGAGAGCACCCCTGCAATACCAGGCTACAACTCTTACCACACTTTTCGGCCACCAAACCAGGACCGAAACACTAAAGGTGGAGGAGTGTCAATATTCACCAAGGATATTCACACCACCAGGCTAGTCGGCCAACACAATGTGTCTGAAATTCTCCAAGTGCAACTAACACTAGGTAAGACTACAATCCAAATTGTAGCTTGCTACAGATCCCCCACCATACCCCAAGATTCTCACTACACCTTTCTAAACATACTGGAAAATATTAAGATAGAACCAAACACCCTAATACTGGGTGATTTTAACTACCCTGCCATTAACTGGGAAAACTACTCATGTACCAACACCTTTGCATAACGGTTCTTGGAATTCATAAATTCCAATGCCCTGGATCAACTAATCCATAGTCCCACCAGGGCTCCAATATCCTAGACCTGGTCATTACCAACATGGGAAATCAATGCTCCATACCTATGGTCACCCCCTCGTTAGTCAGGTCTGACCATAAGCTAATCACCCTTAACATCCACATCCCACCCCCCACCCCCAGTAAAGAAACCACCATAAAAAAACTTCTCCAAAGCCAACTTCATGCTACTCAAGTCAGAAGTGACAAACTTCATAACACCCATGCAGAAGGGAACTGAAAGTTCAACTGCTGAATCCTACACTAAGGCAATGTACGAGCACATCCACTCATGCATGAATCGTGCCATCCCAAATAGAACCAAAATGCTCTCATCCAAAAAAAGGAAGCCAATCTGGTGGTCCCCTGCCATAAACAAACTTTACAACAAAAGGAAAAAACTTTTGCAGAAAAGAGGAAAATCCCAGGATGCAAAAAACTCCCTTACTAGCCTCAGTAAGAAACTGAGATGCCTCATAAAATCTTCCAAAGCTAGTTACGAAAATAAAATTGCCAAAGATTCCAAAGACAACCACAAAGCATTCTATAACTATGTCAAGAATCTAAATGGCAATGCTCAGATCTGCTCTGAGCTAAAACAGAATGGCATTAAATATACTGATCCAAAGGATATTGCCAATATCCTGGCAGATCGATTCAGTGCCAACTTCACCCCCTCTCACCCCCTAAATGGCCCATCTCAATACCGGAAGATTGCCAAATTCCAGTAATAACGGCCACACAGGTACAAAACGCACTCTCTAAAGCCAAGAATACAGCATCCATGGGACCAGATGACATCCCGGGTTGTGTACTACATGAACTACAATATGAACTGGCACCTCACCTAAGTGTCATGTTTAATCATAGCCTCACCTCAGGTTTCGTGCCCACTGAGTGGCGCAGAGCTACAGTTATCCCAATCCACAAGGGGGGATCCACCTTGGATCCCGGAAACTACCGTCCCATCAGTCTGACAAGCCTTATCTGCAAGGCCATGAGCGTATTATCATGGAACTTATAAACAAAGACATTGGCAACCTTCAAACACTGGACCCCACCCAGTTTGGGTTTGTGAAGGGCCGATCTTGTCTCCTGAACCTGATTGACTTCTTTGAATCAGTCTCCAGAGCCATGGACAAGGTAAGGTGGTCCACACAGCCTATCTAGACCTTGCCAAGGCCTTTGACACCATTCCCCACTCTGGAATCATAGATAAACTTACTAAGTTGGGCATTAATCCCTATGTCACCCAATGGGTTGCTAAATGGCTTACTGATAGAACCCACACTGTAAAAGTAGCCGACTCCAAATCCAGCTCCAGACAAGTGACAAGTGGAGTACCTCAGGGTTCAGTCCTGGGGCCGCTCTTGTTTGGCATCTACTTCTCTGAAGTACAGGTCAACACTAAGGGACTCTGGCTAACAAAGTTTGCAGATGACTGCAAACTGGGAGCCATTATTGAATCCCCAAATGATGTGGATACTCTACAAAAGGGCCTTACAGAAACAGATGATTGGTGCCAGAGCCATGGGCTCAAGCTCAATGCCAAGAAATGTATTGTTATCCCCTTTGGGAAAAACATGTATCCATGAATTACCATATAGGTGGCAGTACACTAAACACAGAAAGTGTGATAAGAGACTTAGAGACACAGGTGGACAGTGGTCTCACCTTCGATAACCACATCGCCACAACAGTCAGGAAATCCTTCTATGTGGCACACCTCATCACGAAGGGCTTTTCATCCAGAAAGAAGGAGGTCATTGTCCCACTGTACTCATCCCTCATTAGACCCATTATAGAATACAACGCCCCATTTGGTATGTACCTCTCAAGACATCTGCAACAACTGGAAAGGCCTCAGAAATACCTCACTAAAAGAATCACAGGTCTAAAGCAGATGCCCTATGCTGATCACCTTAAAAAACTCCAGCTATATTCTGTCGCATATCGTCTACTCAGAGGCGATCTCTGCTTAACATACAAGGCCATGTCAAACCCAGAGCTGTTGGACATGCTACACTTAAAGAAATCCCAATCCCTCAGAGCTACATGCTCCAGGGATCTAAACCTTGTCATCACAATAAACAAAACATGCTGAAGGGATAGGTTCTTGACCCAGAGACTCCCCAGACTCTGGAATAGATTGCCCATACATGTCAAGCAGAGTGCCTCTTTGGACCTCTTCAAGAGGAACCTTGACAATTGGATGGGAGAAAGGAAATTCACCCCAGGGATCACGTCAGTCGCCCTGCTAGACAGGGGTCCAGGAAAGTAAATAATGTGGGAAGAAATAGCCAGGGAACTGTTATGGCTAGGCTTGTATAGGCCCTAGGGCTGATAGCCTAGTACCAACCTATGAACCTATGAACCTATACTGTTATTGAAGGCTTCTAAGCCTTCCTGTTTTGGAATGCAGGAAAACAAATCAATAATGTCAATTGTTACAAATATGGTATTATTGTTCAAATTACCAGTGGGATAATTACTCAAGAAAACCCATGAATCTTTGACCATATGATGAATAATCGTGTACATAAATTTCAATTTTATATCAATATATTTACCAAGAGGAAATGTTTTAGATTTGCTTCCTGATACTATTGGTCTAAAGGGAGGGTCAGTAGTATCTTGGTGAACTTTCGGGATCCCTATTAAAGTAGCTACCTTAGGAAATTTAACTTTAATATAATCATAAATTTCTTGTGTTGTTCTTCCATCAATTAAATACTTCTCTAAATAAGAGTCTATTTGTTGATAAGCTATATGTAACTCATTCAATGATATTGTTTCATAATTTCCAGAAAGGTATAAAATATCATAATTTTTTTTAGTATATTGTATACTATCATATAGTACTATGCCTCCCCCTTCATCTGGTTTCATTACTCTAGTATTGTAGTCATTTTTTATTTCATATAATAAACTCTTTTCATCATAAGATAAATTACTACTGTTAGTGATCCATTTTAAATTATCACTTTCTTGATAAATTTCTCTTATTATTATTTTTTCAAACATATCTATTGTAGGAGGATTAGGTGGAATAAAGGTGCTGGGTTTTTCAACTGTTTGGTAGGCTTATAAATGTTAATTCTGTTAACAATTTTTAATGAATCATTAAAAAATGTTGCTAAATTTATCTTCCTTATATATTTTTTAAAATCTGTTATTAATTCTGTCATATTCAATTTTGGATTAGGGATAAATTTCATACTCTTGACAAATAAATCAAAATGTGCACATTTTATTAAAACATTTGAATAATTATAAATACTCAAATTATTATAAGTATGAATTTTTCCTGTAATTACTATTTCCTTATCTTTTTCGTCTTCATAAATGTTATTACAAGCTACGCTTCCATGTGTTTCACTTCGAAATGCTTGTTCACTTCCATTGCAAATATTGGGGCTGGGAAAAATGTCTACTTCTAATAATTCTAATTGTATCCCTTTGTTTTGTAATTCTGTTTCCTCTGATTTGTGATCTGATATGGTTGAGTTGTGCCCATTGTATCCTTCTGAAAATCCTGTCTCCCATAATTCTTCTTTCCCTTGTTAAAGCCCCAATAATTTAGATTTTTCTTTGTGAAACTTTGTGTACTATTTTTTCTAAAGTCAGGCCAAAGATAGGCTATACCTTTATTATATTGTTCTCTATCTCTTTGCATTTTATTAGATTTCCGTTGGCATAATTTAGTAATCCATTTATCAGCTTCCAGGAATTGCTTATTATATAATTTCTCCCATTCTGTAAATAATAATTCATTAACTATCCTGGTATTAAGTTTATCTGCTTCTTGGATTAAATTACTTAGTTTTTCATCATTATATTTAATTAATAAACGCATAAAATTATAGCCACATTATTCAAGGAACATATTAAATTCATTTTTACCATCACTAGTCAGATCCAATCCCATGGGTTGTTTAAAAAAACCTCAGCCCCATAGGGACAAGCTTACTTTCTACACATTTGGATAAATACATATTATCAATTTTTAATCCATTAATATTCTTTAATTTCTTTCCTAACAAATATGTCATACTCTTTAAACTACCAGTCTCATCTGTTTTCTGTGATTTCAAATTAATATTTTTTTTTCCCATTTTCCATATCCATATTATAATTAAAAGTCAAAAATTGATTAAATTGTTTCTCCTTAGAATTCATTTCAGACTGTTCTGATAGAATTTCAGGACAGTTTGCCTGTAAAACAGTACTTTTATTACGTTGTATGTGATTTCCTGTAACAGCTGAATAAGTTTTTGTTGGAATTGTCTGTTTAGGTTTAGTGCCTGTTCTTCTGGCTTCCGTGTCCACATCATATAAAGAAAAGTCGAAAGTGAAGTCGGACAAATTGATTTTACTGCTGGAAAAAGGTTCAGTAATGTCAAGTATGTTATGTTGGCTCTTAATGTTGGCCTCCTGGCCATTCGGTATGTCCAAACTATAATTAAGCACTTCACCATCGCTTTCTACCACATTGTTTGTATTAGTTTTAACTGATTTAAAATAATTAACAGTACCACAATGTTTTCCCATAGCTTTTACACTTGTCGTAGCACTACAAGGTATTGTAATGTTACCATTAGTTTGTGCTGTCGAATTGTCTTGTATTTTACAAACATTACCACCCAAAGAACCATTTTCACTGTTCAATAATTTGTTAACCAGGAGAACTAACCTATTAAGTTCTCCTTTAAGTCCTGCTAATTCGTCTTTCAGGTGAATAATGTTGCTTGTAACATCACTGTCTGTTGCATCCAAGCTCACAAGTGGAATGGTTGCACCGGTGTTTTCCGTAGCCATGGTTGACAACAGAATAATAAATCCACGTACTCAAGAACTGCAGTAAAAGCCTCCGGATCCACCAATAAGTGCCACAATACCAGATTTTAATCCAATTTAATGGGAGCAAAGGATGAACTGACACGAATAACAGTATTAACTCAAAAACATACAAACGAGAGTTAAGCACTTTCAACCATTACATCTGGTCTTCTTCAGAACTAAGACGCCATACTCTACATACAATTTAAATAACTTAATTGGCGCCAAAAAAAGTTACAGCTTCTGTAACCCAAATTTATATATAAAATGGGAAAGAATATGAAATTTTTGATTGAACAAAGGTACAATGAATCAAAGAAAGATAGTAGAAGTAGTAATAACAGAAGTAGGAAATGTGTTTTTTGTAATCAATGCAAATATATGTCGCAAGACAGCAAAATAAGGTTACAGAATGGACACAAATCTTTTATAAGATTTAGACATGGTAACTGTAACACAAAAATGGTGGTATATTTAGCAAAATGTGATAAATGTCCAAGTTTCTGTGTCGGAAAGACTGAAAGATGTCTTAAAAAGAGAATATATGACCACATTTATAGTATCAAAACCAAAGACAAAACCAATGCACTATATAGACATGTCGAAATTAAGGGCAGTGAACATCAGTTTAGTTTTAGTATCCTTGACATTATTGAAATAGATCCTAGAGGTGGAGATTTTAAAAGTTTATTAAGTTATAAAGAAGTATGGTGGCAAATATTTTTAGATGCCACCACACCACCACCAGGATTGAATGATTTTATATCAGTCAAACCATTGTTAGGTACATAATTTTATTTATTTATATTATATTTATGTTGTATACATATATTTATTATATAGTATGTACATATGAAATATGAATTATTTATATTATATAAAACATTTTTTTACATATATTTTTAGATATTTATAAGATATTTTTGAGATATATACATTCTTAAGGAACTTTTTAAGGCATTTTAATGGAATTTAATATATTTGAATATATCTGACTAGATGTCATTATCGATACACTTCCTTATCTTTATATTTTTATTTTCACTTTTATTTTTATCTTTTTCATCTTTATTTTCATTTATAAACATTTGGTATATTTGGATATATATTTTATTATACTTGTATAATATTACCAGTCCTCATCAACTCTGTGTAAAAGGGTCAAATTCAAATTATTATAAACCATGACCCTTTATATTTTACATTAATGTGTTATTTGGTATGTGTATGTGTATAATTTGCAATCAATGTAGCGCTATTAAAAAAGCACTAATGTATAGATAGGAATTAATGTAGTGCTATGAAAAAAGCGTTCATGTAGCTTTAAGAAGCTGTAACTTTTTTTGGCGCCAATTAAGTTATTTAAATTGTATGTAGAGTATGGCGTCTTAGTTCTGAAGAAGACCAGATGTAATGGTTGAAAGCGCTTAATTCTCGTTTGTATGTTTTTGAGTCAACACTGTTATTCGTGTCAGTTCGTCTTTGGTCCCATTAAATTGGATTAAAATCTGGTATTGTGGCACTTATTGGTGGATCCGGAGGCTTTTACTGCAATAATGAGAAAATCCTGGGAGCGACTAATACTAATTAGGCATGTGTTCTTCCCAAGAAATGCCAGCGACTCGCAATTTATGCTGCTGAGTGCTACTATGTAAATTCCCACTTATGGAGGAAAAAGCTAACACCATCAAAAGACAGCAGCCACATTTTCACTACTACGGAAGCAGTCATTGTGTATTTAAGTTCAGAGAAGGCATGGGGTGGCGATGTGTTTGTTTGTGGATGTATGTGCATGACTGTAAAAAAAAAATGAATGAACCCAGGTGAGTGTGTGTCTGTTTGGGTGTTCACACTGGGGTATGTTAGGTAGGGAATCGAAAGTCTGTATTTGTATGCGTGTGTCTGTTTGAATTGGTGTTTCCGTCAATCTGATCAGCTGTAGGGGTGCTTGCTTGTTTCTGGTTGAATGTGTGTGCGAATCTGTGCTTACATGAGTGACTGAATATGTGTGTGTGTGTGTGTGTGTGTGTGTGTGTGTGTGTGTGTGTGTGTGTGTCTGTGTCTGAATATATGGGGGTGCCTTTGCCAACATGAGGCATCAGGTCTAACAGAGCTAATGTAACAAAGGTAACTCAGAGATATGTTATAGCTGATAATTATATCTTTATCATTTTAACCATAACTGTCTCTGAACTCCTCTATCTGCAGGAAGCAATTTACGTGAGTGGTGAGAGTCTTTCTCTATCCAAGGGTTTCTTTCTTTTTTTTTTCTTTTTTTTTAATGGGGTGTATAATCTCAATGCAAATTAAACATCATTATACAACAAGCTTTTGAACTTCCTTTGGTTTGTTTTCACATCACAATAACTATTAAAATTTGGCAAAATTGTGGCTTACAATAAGTACAAATGAATTATATAATTAACTTGGAAGTAAAGAATACTGTAACTCCAAGACATTAACAAATACTAATGCAATAATAAACCAATTTTTCTGCCAAAAGATAGTTATCAAACACACTTTATTTAGCACTTTCTTCCAAGAAGAAATTAAAATAAGACTTCTTCATAATACAGTAACATGTTACAAAATGTTTAAATCCCTACAGAAACAATCATATGATCACTATTGTCATGTAATGTGATACAAATACATTTTAAAGGCTTACAGATTTGTTATATTCACCAATTCTTCAAGGTAAGAGTCTGAACACAGCAAACAGGTTCATAGGTAGGTACTAGCCTATTGGCCCTAGGGCCTATATAAGCCTTGCCAAAAAATGTACCCTGGCTTTCGCCACCCAAGAAAATTATTTTTCTGTGCCCCCTGTCGAGTAGAGCCACAGAAGTGATCCCTGGGGTGAATTTCCCATTTCCCATCCAATCATCAAGATTTTTCTCGAAGAGTGCTAATGAGGAGCTCTGTTTGACATAGATAGGTAGTCTGTTCCAGAGTATGGGAAGTCTCTGGGACAGGAATCTATCCCTCCAGCATGTTCTGTTTATTGTGATGACAAGGTATAGGTCCCTAGAGCGTGTAGCTTGGAGGGACTGGGATTTCTTTAAGTGGAGCATGTCCAACAACTCTGGGTTTGACATAGCTTTGTATGTTAGGCAGAGATCGCCCCTGAGTAGGCAATATGTGATGGAGTAAACCTGTAGTTTTTTTGAGATGGTCTGCGTAGGGCATCTGTTTGAGGCCAGTAATCCTCTTTGTGAGGTATTTCTGTGGTCTTTCCAGTTGTTGCAGGTGTCTTGTGAGGTACATACCAAAAGGGGCATTGTACTCTATAATGGGTCTAATGAGTGATGAGTAGAGGGGAACAGTGACCTCTTTTTTCCTGGATGTTCATTTTTTTTAAACCAGACTATATTTTTGCTTGGTTTGCTCCTGCTTCAACACCCAGTCAGCCTGTAGTTTACTAAGAGATCTCAGTTTTTGCCAGACAGAAAAAGAAATGAACAGTTGCCACACAGCAAAATCAAATTTTGTGTAGTACTCAGCTGCATTTCATTTCTTTACAAAATCTGATTTTGACTTCTTGTATACTGTACCTGTTTTGGGCAGTATATGTGTCTGATAGTAAAAAGTCTAGCTATAATAGCTGGGCCATTATTATCACTTGAACAGAAAGTAAACAACGACCAAACTAGGCTAGGAAAACACCACACTTTCAATAACTCCACAGCACAAAGCACACCAGCTGATCTCCTTTAAAATAAATGTTTACATATATAAAACAATTATGTATACATTTAAACAGCAAACATTAAAAGCAAATGTCCATATATTTGCCAATAGCCCATAAAAACTCCATACTGATTATGTTGATAATAATCTAAAGTGCATATACATATTTACAACAACTTGATAGCTGAACTTGATTTAATACAAAAGTTGCATTTCTGTTAAATATCATATGATTTCATTTTAATATGCTTGACACTGAAACCATATCATTTAATCCATGTGGTCCAGTGGCTGCATCCTAAGTTACCATTGTAATTCCATCACCTCTAATTTTGTTTTCCAGTGGATGGTGATCTTAAATTCGAACTGCATTTACAAAATTGCATAAGAAAAACTTGTCAAAACTAGGGATGCTTTATAGAACCAAAAGGTTTCTCACTGACGCAACTAAAGCTACACTTGCCACTACTTATCTCTTCCCCACACGTCTTGTATGGTACTGCCATTCTTACTAACCTTCAGACATCACAAAAATCGAAACTTGAGCAATGCTATGACAAACTTACTAAATTTACAGCAAATACCCCTTTCAGAACTCACAAATGTATAGCACTAAAAAGCCTAAATTAGTTTGAACTTCCTCATCATCTAACATATATATATATATATATATATATATATATATATATATATATATGTACAGCTTTTTACCACCTACAAAATTATCCAGAAGCCATCTGCTTACCCAGCACTGAATAACATTCTACACAACTATATTCCTAGTCAGTCATCACAATCCAATAACCGAAAACTACTTTCTGTACACAAACCTATCAAATATGCTGGCCATTAACTGTACTTGTACCATTTTACTAAGACCTGGAACTCCTTAACTATCCATCAGGTCAATACACTCCCTTCCAGCCTTCAAAACCATTCTGAAAGACTTCCTAGGCAAAAGCTGGCTCTGTACTTGCTCAACACCAGGATAAACTAAATCCCTAAATGTGGACAAACACCTGTTCATACCTTTCATCTCATTATTCTCCCTTCTTCACTCAATTCTTACTTCTGTTAATTTCTCTCCCCTGCCCTTCTCTCTAAATATACCATAAACCTACTTTTTCTCACTTTATATTGCAATTCTTGTTTGTATTGTATTAACTTACCTTTAATTTCTCTGCAAATAGGCTAAAATTTCTCTGTCATATAACTTGTATCTACTGTTAACCAATATTTTCATATTATCCTTAATTTGGTATAATTATTTAAACTATTTGTTTTTTGTATTATTGTTATTATTATTATTATTATTATTATTATTATTATTATTATCATCATCAAAATGTTTTGTAATATTTTGGAGCTTTTCTCCCCTGGCCTCTGCTAAAAAATGTGCTCCTACACAGTCAGACTGTTCCATTAATAAAATGTCAATAATTAAATAAATGAAATGAAAAAAATCTGTGATGCACTACTGTGCCCGTTTGATGGTGCTTGTCAATGGAATAGTGTATATATCTGACAGCAAGAAGTTTAAATACTTTACTGAAGCCATTACTATCATTATCAGTCACCCGAGGTATTACTATCTGTAACTGGTTGACTGAGATTATATGTAGGGTTCACTATGGTAGGTATATTAAGCAGATGTCTGTTGGACAGGGTAAATTGCCTCTCAACCCTACCAAATTTGGTAATGTGCACCCCCTTGTCAAAATGATTGGACAGTCATGGCCTAGTCAATATAATTTTGAATTTCTTCACAATTCTAACCCTGCAGCCCCATTGGGAGAGCCTTTCCATTCATCTAATCATCTGTCTCTCTCTCTCACTAATATATATATATATATATGGGTTACCTTTATTACATCGACAGACCATTTCACTGAAACTCATTTCACTGACAGACATTTCACTGACAACTAGTACTTGCAGGAATTTAAGGTGAATAACAGGGATTTGGCCCAACTAGTAGATAACACTAAGTGTATGTATGTATGTATGTATGTATGTATATATATATATATATATATATATATATATATATATATATTTGTATAAAGTTAGGTAGATATAGATATAGATATATAAACACATATATAGCCAAGTATATTGTGATTACAGATCTGCCCCCCATATGCTCCTATTGTGTTTCAGGTTTTACAGGATAAGTGGTAGCACCCTGTTTGAGGATGCTTGTAAGGAACTCATACAACAGCCCCAAACAGCATTATAACACCTTCCATGTACAAAATAGAAACTTCACTGACTGTGCTTCAAGCTTCTGAAGTTACAGCTGGTATGGCTACTAGCATGGGTCATGTCTGAGACACAGGAGGGCTGCCCATTCCCAGGGCATGTGACCATTCTTCCAGTTGCGATACTTGTATCTTCATCATCTCCATGCAGGGCCACTAGGAACTTCTTCTCCTCTTCATTCAATAGGCTTGCAGTTGGAGTAGGGTCCCTTTCCAGTGGTTGACTTCCATGCTGTTATACTGCATGCCTTCTTACAGACCTGCCTGATCATGTTGGTGACAGACTTCTGACATTGCTGTGTTCTGCAACTTTTCCCACTAGCAGCACTGACTTCATTGACTACTGTCTGCCAGACATGGTACTGTAGAGGCTGGTGAGTACCCCCTGAATAAAAGAGCATACCCATGGGTTCTGAGTGGCTATAAAAGAGGAGAAAGCTAACATCATCAGAAGTCAGTGGCCACCAATTCACTACTTTGGAATTCATTCTCAGCTTAGATGAAGATGTCCAACCTTTGTGGTTCACCTTATCGAGGACATGAGAACACCTATGAGAACAAGGCACCTAACTGTAGGTTGATGACTGCAAGGTGCTATAGGCTACTAATAAATAACAGTGGGTTGCTGTAGGTCTGCAGAACAGTGCAAGTATCCACAGGGATATGAATACTGTAGGTGCAACAGATATTCTATAGTATCACCAGTGTGTTACCTCAATGATAGCCAAGACAAATGCAAAGGATTTACATACATATCTGTTCAGCTGAGGCAATGGTAAGACAGACAGACACACAGAGAGATACAGGTGAAGTGTGCGTATCATTGAATGTATGGACTGAGGACACACATGTAGTTATATGTGACAGTGGGAACCCAAGGTATGCTATTGGGGAGAAACATGGGGAGCCCATGACAGTTGTCACAACTTCATAGGCTGACAGCTTGTATGTGTACCACATTCAAGATAGTAATAGGGATAGGCAGTCCTGGTATTGGCTTGCCTTTCTTCAACTACAGTGTAAATGTGCTGATAAATATAATCACATGTAGGCTATATCACAGAGTAACATATGTAATTCCAAGGCAAGAGCTCACATATACATCACACCAGAGATATACATCATAACCCAGTACTGCAGAACACTGAGTAACTCATCAGGCCATATCTTATACATGATCTTCTCTGTTATCAGTTTGATAGTGCAAAATGTTGTATAGGTGCTGCTGCTCCTTTTTATGGTGCATGGTTTGGAATTTTAAAATAGCATGCCATCTGCTTAAGCCACAAGAAACTTCAGTTTGTGTGGCATATATACAGGTGAGCCTAAAGTGATTTGTGACAGACTGGTACCAGTAAGAGTGAAAGTGAAGGTCTACAAGAGGGTAGTGAGACCAGCTATGTTATATGGATTGGAGACAGTGGCACTGACAAAAAGGCAGGAGTCAGAGCTGGATGTGGCAGAGTTAAAGATGTTAAGATTTGCATTCAGTGTGACTAGGATGGATAGGATTAGGAATCAGTATATTAGAGGGTCAGCTCATGTTGGACAGTTTGGAGACAAAGCAAGAGAGACAAGACTGCGTTGGTTTGGACATGTGCTGAGGAGGGATGATGGGTATATTGGGAAAAAGATGCTAAGGATGGAGCTGCCAGGTAAGAGGAAAAGAGGAAGGCCTAAGATAAGGTTTATGGAAGTGGTGAGAGAGGACATGCAGGCGGTTGGTGTGACAGAGCAAGATGCAGAGGATAGGAAGAAATGGAAAGAGATGATCTGCTGTGGCGACCCCTAATGGGAAAAGCCGAAAGATGATGATGATGATGATATGCAGGTGAGCCTAACTTACAAATGTGTATTTGAATTGGTTATTTTCATGAAGCACGTGCAACAAAATATGCAGCTATCTTCCATTGCATTCCACCAATACACTGTAAATGAGGCCTCGTGCAAGCTGACTGCACATATATGTGTATTATACTTCACAGCTGTGATAAATTGTGCTGCTCATGATTCTAAATTCCAATGTTTACTGCTTCACTCCATTCCTACTATCCTATACACTCCTTTTCTGCCCTTTCATGGAACCAGTATGTGCCCAGGTGACTGGACACCTGACAGCAGGTGTTTACAATGTGCTACAGGTTAGTAGTCTGCAGCATCTGATGACAACTTTATCCACCACATGCTGATTCATGCTATCTGATGCTATCAAGTATTGTAAGATATGTGTTAGCTGGCACATGGCTGTTACCTTGCTCTACAATGTAATGTTTGCCCTGATGGATTGTGGCTGTTTAGCCTTGTTTCCATTGTATCATTCTGATCATGAAGCACTCCTACATTTGGAGCACAACCATGACTCCATAGTTACTGTAACTTGGTTTAAATGTAAAGAGAGCACTCCCTGTATTCCAGGGTTTTGTGCTTTCATGCCTTCAAACCCAGTGGCAACTTTAGTGGCGTCTCCATATTTGTCATGGAATATATTACCCCAGTAAGGTTGCCAACTCTGGAATTTGCCATTCCTGGACATTTGATGGTCATCATCATCATCAATTCATCATGATGGCCACTCAGGCTGTCATACCAAACCCCACAGGTTGGTTATGCTTATTAAAATAGGGGATATTGAAATACTGAATGAATAGGACATCGGACGATTTTGACAGCTTTGATGGTTTGGCCTAGTGCTATTGACACAAGAATAATCAAATATTATAACACAAAATGGCAAGTGTGCATGAGTATAGCAAAAAGATATTTCTTAAATTTCACATTATACAGGTTACAGTTTTACAGCAGTTTTTGACTAGCTAATACAAGTGATTAACCTGAATTGTGTTAAGTAACATCAGTCACCAGTAAATGATTTAAATTCAGTGTCCAGTGTTCATACAAATACATAATCATTAGTCTATGTTGTTTAAATTTGTTCTTTTGCTGAGAAGGGGCAGTTTTTAGTAGCTGACAATCACTGTGAATAAACTCACAGAAATCATTGCATGACATGCTGAAATTTATCTTCACCATTAACTCTGCTTTCTGTGTTTAGTCTGTTTCTGCTGTCGGACCAAAGTTCATTCATTATGCTGAAAACTCTCTGGCAGAAGGCATTTGAGACCATGATTGACAGAACGTATGAAACAATATGAAGTAGTTAAATGTCATTTGGAGACAATACACTAAAAAACTTTACCCACCTATCACCAACCTATGTCGTTGACTGTACAATGTCAGTTCTAACTTTTCGAAGAATGCAAAATTCTCATGCAACCTGTCAGTATCGACAGTTATGCCTTTAATATGTTTAAGTATTGCTAACATATCCTGCCATTGGATGTCATTGTCTAACATGAGAACAGTAAAATGCTTGAAAATGGTTTTGTCATAGTTATACTCTTTCTGCAAATATGATAAACAGTGATAAAAAAAAGAGTTGCTTCCTGTTCAAATTTTTGTTTCAGTTCTGCAATCGGTGTATTTTTTTGAACAAAAAATGCAGGAATTGCATGAGACTGCTTTTGTGTCATTACTGCATTCTTGTGCTTGGATGACTCAGCATGTGCTTTAATGGCCTTCTTCCCCTCATATTTGACAGCAAACGACTGTCAACAGTCTGCAGTTTGCTGTGTGAGCATCAATTTTCGATATCCAAGAAAAATCCTCGGTTATCCACTCTTGCTTGAAAACACACAGCCTTTTCTTCTTTCTCTTAGGAGTGTCCATTTTATGTGAATCAGAATTATCCAAATCTGATAATTCAGATTTCTTACTATACTGAAGTGTTCGATTCTCTGCGTGGCTTGGGAGTGCCTTCTGTGTGGAGTCTGCATGTCCTTTCTGCGGTTGGGTAGCGTTCGAAAGACATGTGTGCGTAAATGGGCGTGCCTTCGTTGAAGGTTGGGTGTTGAGCTGGCACCTTGGCGTTTCGTAAAAATCTACTGCCAATCATTAGCAGACCGGAGTTCCGCTGTGGCAACCCCTTACCGGGAAAAAGCCGAAAAGACAAACAACAACTAAAGTGTTAATTAAATTTGAAACACAATGCCATAATTAATGGGTACTAGTCCCTAGTGACGAGTAGACAAACAAATGTTTTTACCACCAAAGATTATAAATAGACATTACTTACCAACCATCCTCTACCCGCGGTGGTGGTGCTGCGGTAGCATTGTGGCCTCACAGTAAAACGCTGTCCGGTTCGATTCTCAGCTAGAGCATCTTCTGCGTGGAGACGTGCATGAATGGGCGCACCTTCGTTGAAGGTTGTGCATCAGGGCTGGTAACCTGGCACGTAAAAATCAACTACCAATCATTAGCGGTCCGGAGTTCCACTGTGGCAACCCCTAACCAGGAAAAGCCGAAAGACACAACAACAACAACAACTTACCAACCATCCCCATCTGTGGCACCAAAGAATGTAAAACAAATTGACAGTGGTTCCTATGGTATCTACCGATTACGAAAACTGCTAAAACTATTGAACTGCATTTCACATCAAAATTTTTAAGTGGTTTAAATTTTGATTAATATTTACTGCTGTCCAAGTTGCCCAACTTGCATTAACTTGCAAGATTGTACAGGAGTATGGAATATAATTCTGTTGGTAGGTATGTTAGGAATGAATGTACTATAACATTAATTATGGCACTATAGGACCAAATTCCTGGACAAATCTCACCCTAACCTGGCCACTGGATGACAATCTTCAATTCCTGGACTGTCCAGGTGAATCCTGGATGGTCAGAAGCTCTATACAGCAGACAGATCCCTAGGGAAGACTCCCAAACTGAATTCATTGCAGATCACTTTAGATAAGATTAATTATCAACAATCAGCTTGTTGCAGAACATGTTATTTGCTCCCTGATGACCACGTAAGATTCCTCAGAGCTCTATATGATTTCTATACTAGCAAAAACTACATTATTTTGACTGACATTAACTATCCTTCAATAAACCAGGACACTTATACCTCAAATATAGAATATGTCCAAAAAGTTCTAGACTTAATAAACACAAATTTCCTTGAGCAGCTGGTAAATAACCTTACTTCTTGATAGCACTTTTGACCTGATTCTTACAAATATGGCCACATCTTCGTGACTTCTATGGAGTCTGACCCTAAATTGGTGACTTTCTCCTTTAAACTCTCAAAAGCTCCTGCAGCAAACCCCACTGAATTTAAGGACTACAGACATACCAAACTCTACCTATTCTGTGATGAAATATAAAAATTTCCTTTTTATCTGCACCTCCTCTGACCTTAGAACAACAGCAAACTACACTTAGGAATTCAACATCCATTTAGAAAAATACATATAGCAAATACTTCCTACCAGTGCTACATATCATGGGAAATTAAAAAACGAACCACCCTGGTGGTCCAGTGCCAAAAGTAAACTATACAACAAAAGAAATGCTTTACATTATTTAATATAGCTAAAACTCCTCTTCTCAATGATAATATCAAAAGCATCACAAAAAAATCTAAAGAACACTATCTGGTTCACTAAAGGAGCCCTTGAATGCAGGATGGCTTCTGGAGCCAAAGATAATTATAAATCCTTCTTTAGCTATGTTAGAAAACTAAAAAAAATATATATATACCCTACATTGCTCAAAACTTATTCATAATGATGCCTCATTTTCTGATACTAAAGACATTTTTAAGACCCTTGCAGACAAATTTAGTACCAACTTCATCCTTGAGACTAAAACGTTAGTTCAAAGCACTAAAAAATCCGAATATGTACTCCAATTATATCCAAGGATCATTTATTGATAGTGCTAACCAGTACCAAAATGCTTCCTTCATGGGACCTACTAATATACCTGGTTGCTTAATTGTGTTAAATATACGCTTGTAGACAAGCATCTCAATTGTTTAACTTAAGTTTAAATACTGTTTTTTTTCCCCAAATGAGTGGTATACTACAGTAACGATACCCCTCCGTAAGGGTGAGTTTACAACCAATCAGGTTAATTACAGACCGGTCAGCCTTAAAAGTCTCATCTGAAAAGCCATAGAACATTTTATAATTGACTTCATAAGTAATGAAATAAAAAATCTTGTTAGATTTGATGTCCCAACAGTCTGGTTTTGTGAAGGGGAGGTCATGTTTATTTTATCTGGTAAACTTCTTTGAAAAGGTTAGGGAGGCTGCAAGTGGTGCACATGGCATATCTTGACCTGGCTAAGGCATTTGACACCATTCCTCCATGATGGCATCACACCAAAACTAAAAGCCTGAAATGTCAATGGTCCTGCCACTGTTCTCACCCTCCATAATCTGCCTCGAGCCAGTAAAAGTTCTCAAGCTTTAGTATCGTCCTAGTCCGAGCCGAATATCGGCTCCGAACCCATCAAGCAAGAATGTAGGCGAGATGGACTACAAACATGGAATGTTACAGTAAGTACATAACTTCTTTTTATATACATGGGTTTTCAAACAGGAACTAAAAATACAATAAAAAACAGCAACACAAAATATAATAAAGATTACCTACTTAGGATAATTAAAGAAGAATGTTATAAATAACATTTAGTTATTAAAAAAAAAAATATATATATATATATATATATATATATATATATATATATATATAGTTAACTAAATGGAATGGTTGGACCATGCAGGATAACAAGAAGGCATGCATAAATTCCTGTATATCTCATTTAGATGCCAGTCATACAAGTACATGTTTATGTTATGTTAGGTGTTGTAACGTATTTCAGTACAGATACATACAGGTAGCACTCAAGCTTGCCAACTATTCCTTTATTTGTACTGCAGAGCAGGTCTGCCAAAGCAGCCTAGACTTCCTGCTACATTTTCATAACACCTTGGTGAGTGCGAGAGTTTTATTCGATATGTTCTATTAAGTTTATCTAATTATAAGGATCCATATTACAACCTCAAAATATCTCAGTGTCAAACAACAAAACATCAAGCCCAGTATGTCAAATGGTGAGAAGGAGGACTCCTGAGAACAGCAGACATCAGACTATCAAAAACAGTGCTATTTAGGTGTGCAAATGTTAACTATGAAGTGTTCAGCAGAAGATGCTTGGATACTAGAGAAAATAAAACAAGGTAATATTCACCTCAGAAATTCCTCAGAGCCCTTACTACTTTGAATGTGATACATTTATTTATTATATTTTATTTATTTTTACATTTGTTGACCAGGATAGTCCGACTGGATATATGTCCATTTTCAGCGGAGGCCTGGGGAGAAAAGCTCCAAGATAATAATACACATTGAACATTTAGTAAATGCTAGTTTCAAGCAGATTACAGTCATAAGCAATACTAGCATTTAGCACATATAGTACTAACTTATTATGAAACACTTTACAAAACATAACATTATTTTCAAAGTTATATATATACATAACATTACATTCAGGTGTAAGGCACATTGAGCAGCAGTTATACAATTGACCTTCCTGAAATGGAGTGGTAGAAAAGTTACTAGTAGTTGAAGGTAAGGCACCTAAGACATAGAGAGGTCACTAGTCAGGGTTAGTGCAAGGACATAACCAATGAGTCTTGAAGTATTTCTTGAGTTTGCTTTTGAATTGAGTTAGTGAGGGTTCTACGGTCAAGTCAGCTTGGAGTCTGTTCCATGTTTTTCCAACAGAGTTGGCAAACAGAGAGTCCCCAGCTGAGTTGGATTTGTATGTTTGAACTAGGAGTCTAATGGATGATCGCAGTGGCCGGGTGCTGGTGTAGGGGCTGATAATATTTTTTAGTGCAGGTGTATTTTCTGGTAGGTAAAGGACTTTATGTGCCACTATTAGCTGGTTGAACTGCAGTAGGCTTGGCAGTTCAAGCCATCCTAGGCAATTTAGGTTGTGACAGTGGTCTGTCCGGTTGGCTGTGCCAGTAACAAATCTGTCAATGTGGTTATAGCAGGATGATAGTTTATTAAGATCTGTTTTGTTTAATTTGGAGAATAGAGGTGAGGCATAGAGAAGAGTTGATAGGAGATGGGAATGGGCAATTGCAGTTCTAGCAAGTGGGTAAGGAAAGGTTTGATTCTGTAAAGAGAGCCAAGTTTTTTATTAATGGTTTTGATAGTTTGATTGATATGCGCATCAAACTTCAGGTTGTTATCAACTATGACACCCAGTAGTTTAGTTTGGGCTTCCGGGGAGATGATAGTGCCATTGTTAGCGGTTATGTTGAAGGATGGCAGGGGGGTCCTGCATGTGGGGGAGAAGAGGAGCAGCTTCGTTTTGTTGGGGTTTAGGATTAGATGCTGATTGGAGAGCCATTTTTCCACTGTATTGAAGGTATTTTGGGTTAATGTGAATAAAGTAGCTGGTGAGGTGTCAGAACCAATCAAGGTGGAGTCATCTGCATATTGAATGCAGGTAGCATCTGGGATGAAGGAATGATGGTCTTTGATAAAGATGGAGAAAAGAGGGGTCCTAGTATCTAGCCCTGGGAGACTCCTAATGTGATGGGTAGAGAAGATGATAGCTTGACCTGCCATAGGACTGCCTGTTGCCTGCCCTGCAGGTAGGATTGAAACCATTGGAGTACATGGTTGTTTAAGGAGAAGGCCTTCAAGGTATTTATAAGCATTTTGTGGTCAAGCATGTCAAAAGCCTTAGATAGATCTAGAAAGAGTGCTGAGGATAGTTTTGTTATTATTGCGGTTGGTTGTGGTTAATGATGTCAGAGAAAGAGAGGAGGGCAAAAGTAGTACTGTGGTGCAAGTGGGTCTTGCTGTAGCCCTTACTTGCTGGATCCATATACCCGTACAGTACAACTTCTTTATGTACCCCCATCCCCCTAACTAATATACACTAACTCCAATATCACACTTACTTGTGGGTGGGTACTTTAAAGGGCATTTTTCATTCCACTTTATTAGGAGGATTTAAGGATTAACATCTGTAATTTGTTTTTTTCTATCCATTTTTGAATGCTGACAAAATCATATCACTCATTCAATACCTCTTACTAGTAAAATTTCCACTTATTGCGTCTTGTTGAAACTAAACCTGGAGTAATTATAATTCCAGCCATTCCACTTCATAAGTTTCTTCTTACACCTTGAAATATTCATAGTCCTACTATTGCCAAGAATAGATGCTTTCACTTTCCCCTTGTTGACAGCAAGTGCAAATTCATGTCAGATTCTTGGGTTTTACAAAGGGACATTAATTACGAACTTCATTGAGCATGGTCTTACCATAGCCTTTAGGATGCCTTACTTCTGTCACTTATCAAAAACATTTATCTTAATCTTAGAATGTAGACATTTCAAATCTCACACTCCAGATCTACATGTATTCCATAAATATTACATATGTTAAACATACACAATAAATATCTTCATGAATACACAATAAAAATATTCTAACTTTCAGATACCATCCATTACCCTGAATGATTGTCTTCCCAGAGTCCAAAACCATCCCTCCATACAATTCTAATTGCTCCTTCTACTCTTTCACTATCTAGTATCTTGCAAAAGAAAATGACTGCAATCTGTGTTTTTCACCTGCCTTAAATGTGGCACCTTCTTACTCCATTTTGTATACTTTTCACATTTATGGAAATCAAGGTTGTTCCAGGTCCCACATCCCTTTATCTGATGAAAGCTCCTGAACTACTGATACTTTTTTTTACCATTGTCAGCCTCGGCCTTGTAGTATTTTTTCTGTTTTCTCCAAGTCATTGTCTTATCTGCAATGCATCATATTAATTACTAAGGATTATACTGTCTATATGTTGACTTCCACGGTGGTGCAGCGGTAGCGTTGTTGCCTCACAGCAAGAGGTTCTCCCATTCGATTCTTGGCTGGAGTGCCTTCTGTGTGGAGTCTGCATGTCCTCCACATGGTTGGGTGGGTGTTCGAAAAACATGCATAAATGGGTGTGCCTTCGTTGAAGGTTGAACGTCGAGCTGGCACCTCAGCGTTCGTGAAAATCTACTGCCAATCATTAGCGGACCGGAGTTCTGCTGTGGCGACCCCTAACTGGGAAAAGCCGAAAGACAACAACATACTGTCTATATGTTGCTTTACTTTTTTTAGTATTTCACTTCTAACTTCAATGAAACATTTCCCTTTAGGAAAATTTGCAACCAGATGGTAGAGTAACTTTATACCCTCTTGTTTTTCTTCCAGTTCTTTTTTTCAACATACACGTGATACACTGTGATTCTATAATCTTACCTGCTTTTGTTTTCATTGGGCAATCTGGCCATCAAATTTCCTGAGCACATCAGTGTATGTACCTCTTACCAGAATCAGTGAGCATTTAAAATATATAGTGATATGGATATGAATCTACAGCACAATCACTGAGCTCTTGTGTATAATAGCTTTTTGGTAGAAGTAGTGCATTTTCAACAGTGAAACAGCTATCAGCTCTGTTTCTCTATTTAGCTCATTTACACAAACATTTTATGTCTCATTAGAGACTAAGTCTTTTACAAGGCAGACCTAGAAAGAGAAGTGCAATTACCACGTAAGAAAAACAATATAAGCAAGTAAGTAGATACAAGCTATATGAACTAAGAAAGCAGTAGGCTCTGAAGTCTAATATGAACATGCTAATACACTAAAAAATACTTAAGTGAGGTTCATATTTTCTTTATTAATAAAATCCTTGCTATAGGCAGTGGCAGGATAGAAATTCATAAAGAGAAGAGAAATGGATCTAAAATCAATAACTATAGTCAAAAATGTTTCCTTGGCTGCCTGTGAAAATGTATATAGTACATGGTGGTAATATTAATTAAAAGAAATCTGAAAGGTCCATATGCTGATATTAGTCATTCTAGCTCTACAGTGAGCCAGAATAAATGTTATGCTCTGCATCATCAAGGCTGTCAATACTGGTCCCCAGTGGATATAACATATCTCAGTAGTTTTCAGTTCATTGGCTACGTGAACCTCTAGCAAGTGTTGTAAACTACACTATTAGATGGATAAAGGGGTATGGAAAATGAAAAGTATTTATAGTGGACAATGGTAAGTAATGGGAAAGGAAGAAAGTTTGGAAATTAAAATACATATCTGTAAGTGAGACTGGCATGTAATAGCAGTGCAAGTCCCACAAGGTTATGATAGGAGTTGTTGCCTTAACCCCATTATATCAGTGATTGGCTATCTCTTAAGAGCTGTGCATTGGTGAAATCAAGATAAGCATTATAATAACATCAAAACATGATCAGAGTCGGTTTCAAAAAATCTTCCTGTCTGTCCTAGTGAGGGCAGATTATCTAAACCACTCCCTAAAGATACTGAGTAAATTAAGTATAACTAAATAAATAGACAAAGGAATCTTACAAAGAAAGTGAAAGATGTATGATACCTTAGCTGTTAAAGAAGCTTTGATCATCAAAGAGGCCTGTATATCCGTAGCAAGGCAGAGGCAGAGAAAGCAGCAGAGTTTAATGGAAAAGAGAAATGTAGAAGTTTGGGGCAGGCTTGCCCTACAACTTCAGCAGAGATGAATCTGTATGATGTCTGAGATTTTGTTCTTATTTAATTAAGTTTGATGTCTATTAAACCAGTTATATAATTTCTTGGAAGTTTTGTAATTTAGAGTTGTTGTTTTTCGTTAGGGATGCTTACAGTTACTGGTGTGCAGTGCATATTCTCATGCCTGGCAGAATATACAACTGCAAATATGAATTAAACATGTAGACTGTTAACTTTATTCCTGGCATACAATTTTGTGTACAGTTCAAAATACATATGACATGTTATTTTGGAAATATTTTATCTCTGCCTTCAACTACAGAACCAAACATATATTATGAATTCATTAGTTTATATTTGTTTACTGAGGTAGTGCAATGATCTTAATGGACCAGTTGAAGACATAGCCCAGGTGATTTGTTGATTTACAATTGTTCACCGGCAGTGGCTAACAATTAATTTGCTAGTTTCTTAAAAAACAGTTAATTTTATAGCAGTTTAGATTTGTAGACTTTGCAAATTTATTGCTTAATCTATACTTAACATAGAGCATTTAGAAAGATAAGGCTTATTTCAAACATATTAATAGGATTTACATCTTTTTTGAAGTATGTATGAGTGTGTGTGAGTGAGTGTGTGTGTGTGTGTGTGTGTGTGTGTGTGTGTGTGTGTGTGTGTGTGTGTGTGTGTGTGTGTGTGTGTGTGTCTGTGTGTGTGTGCTTTTTTTCTTTTGCATTTACTTAACTCAGATTACTGTAGTTTTACCTTCTGTGATTAAGGCAAAAAGTTATTCTTTGTGGTATCCTGTCTGGTGTTTGAACAGAATTGGGTGAGAACAGGCTGGCTGCTTCTAAAATAAGATTTGTCTCATTAAAAGGAGGAGATACTGGTACATATTTTCTCACTGCCTATGACTAGAACATTCTATGGCAGGTTAAGTGATAACTGTCTGACCTGTTCTCATTCTTATCCATTTATGTGTCACTTACCTGGCATTTGCACAACAGGCCAGACATGAAACTGGATGGATGAGAAAATTGACACAAACATCTTGCAACATAGAAGTGTGTGGAAGCAAACTATGGTGTCTTCCACTTTCTGTGTAATAATAATGCTAGATTGTATTTAGTTGTGTTAGCAGGTAGTAATTCTATTGATGGATAAAGTTAATTTTTAAGAAGTAGCTAAACTGCACTAATAGTTGGTTATTTCTAAAAGGAGGCAGGGAGTTAGGAAACAAAAAATTTATATTTTTCCAATAGAGAACAGCAGCACTAGCAGCTAGTGTTTCTAGAAAAATCAAGAGATCAGATTGGTACAGAACGCAATAATGATATTCTGAGGAGAAACAAAAAGAGCATAATAAAATTTTCACTTAACCATGGTAGGGGTGTGACTTTGCTTTTAGGAAGTATTCCTTTAACTTATTTTAAAGGAGAAGCTGAACATTTTAATTGTTAAGGCTTGGTGTGTTGTGGATCTTTTGTTTACACTCAGTCAAGCTGAGAGTACAAACCAGTGTTAGGGCTGTCCTGGTGGCTAATGCAACAATCTGTTGAACTTGATAGTGGGCAGGTGGTTATGGTTGATGTTGTTGAATTAGCATTATGTGTGATCAGTTCACTCTACACACTGAACCCTACCAAGATTAATAGTAAGGATTTAATGTATATGTTATCCTAGTTCAAAGAGTTCAGAAGTAAAACATGAACACATTCAAGGGAAAGATATTGTCATATTGGGTGGCCATGGTGGTTTAACAGTTAGAGTTATCACCTCACAGCAAGAGGTTCTCCAGTTCGATTCTTAGTTGGGGTGCCTTCTGTGTAGAGTCTGCATGTCCTCCCTGCGATTGTGTGAGTTTCCTCCGGGTGCTCCGGTTTCCTCCCTCATTCCAAAGACATGCAGTAGGTGGACTGGACACTCTGAACTGGCCGTAGGTCCAAGTGAGTGGTACAGATAAACTACTGAGGCAGAGCTAGCCACCCAGTGGTGTAAACCTTGTCTCGATATGATTGTCACTGTTGAAGTGACACCCTGACCCCATGTGTAAGACGAGAAAAAGGGGTTGTGGATGGATGGATATGTTTTCATGATCCCATAGTGACTGCTACAATTATGAATCCTTCTCTTGGAGTGGGACAGTTGGCTTTGTAAGGCAAATTCAGGCTGTGCTAAAACAAATTTAAGAGCCCATTTTCCTCCTCTGTTTAATCTGCTAGACTGGTACTGTAACCCGTGACAAATTTATTAGCTGCTATGAATGACAAGTTGAGATTCTGTAATGCACAGTATGCCTGGTTTGCAGAAACCTAGACTATATTTACAGATACGTATCCTTTGCTCTGTCTTGACATCTGTAGTAGATAATATGCTTGAGCTGTAGATGATTATAAATTGTTAGCAAATAAGAACCTCCTGAGCCACCTAAACTGAACATTATCCAGTGTAATGCATAAGTATCAATTTCCTGTTTACAAATATCTTATGTCATCTGCAGTTGTCTAGTACCGTCTCGAGTATGCTTTCATTAATTAATTTGTTTAAGCAAATGTTTAACAAATGAAAGTTATTATGTAGGTAATGCAGATCAGAGCCCGAAAAGCAAATACATACAACATTTATATATTAGATCTACAATGCGTTTTTGGAAAGCATTGTACAAGCATTTATCTGAATTTCTAAATTTTCCAAAGTTTGTTTTTTCACTTTCGGACATTGAAGGTATCTCCCCTTGTGGAATGATCTGTGAAACTAGGCTGGAATACTGAATAATTAAATGGCAGCAGTTTTTCAATTTAGGACAATATCCTTGCCAGAATGAGTACATTAGTATTACGAGTGGTTTAAAATTATAACCAGTAAAATGAATGGCAAGTTTCTTTATTTCAGAATGTATTTATATAATTATTTAATGACTCTTCATTTTTGGTGAGCTTTATCATGTGATATACCATGAGAAATTTAAATAAAGTGATAATTCTCGTTTGTGTGTTTTGATGGTGATGCTTCATTGAATGAGACAAAAGTACTTAACCTGTATCTAGTTAAAGTTAACCATATTTATAAAACAGGAACAAACCACTCGCTGACAAACAGGATAAATGCCCAGTGCTCCAGATAAACTTGAATAATGTTAATAAAACCAAAAGGAGCAACTAGGCTGATGCAGAGTCACAAGTGTAAATGAAAAGGCAAAATCCTCAGGTTAAAATCCAACTTTAAATGAAGAGTCACAAGTGTAAATGAAAAGGCAAAATCCTCAGGTTAAAAACCAACTTTAATTCCACTGCAGGTCAGATAAGCGCTTTCACTCATTCATTTGAGCTTCATCAGATCATGTAACAAAGACCTTCAAGTACATAGGCTACATTTATACAGTTAAAACATCTCCTATTGGCCTATCAGTTTAGTTTAGTTTAGTCTTGATAGGCCAATAGGAGATGTTTTAACTGTATAAATGTAGCCTATGTACTTGAAGGTCTTTGTTACATGATCTGATGAAGCTCAAATGAATGAGTGAAAGCGCTTATCTGACCTGCAGTGGAATTAAAGTTGGTTTTTAACCTGAGGATTTTGCCTTTTCATTTACACTTGTGACTCTTCATTTAAAGTTGGATTTTAACCTGAGGATTTTGCCTTTTCATTTACACTTGTGACTCTGCATCAGCCTAGTTGCTCCTTTTGGTTTTATTAACATTAACCATATTTATGTCCACCCTGATTGTTTTTTTTTTATTATTTATTTTTTGTTCTTTGTTCTATTTCATTTTTATTTTTATACAAGTACTTAAGTCTGTCCTTCTTTTTTGATATTCCTCAAGAAGGCTATTTATACATCTCTAAGCCTTAACAAAAAAGAAAAAAAAAACTTCCACACATCACAGTTAGCCGTCATCCTCTGTTGTCAAACTGTGCCTCCTTTCCTTGTATAGATTGTCCTGTGCAAAACATTTCTATCTTGAGCTTTATTAATTCTTTTCAATCACTTAAGGATTAGTTGCCACATGAAGATACTCTGGAGTCTTCAGTAGGAAAGCAGTACAAAAGCTCAGTTGGAATTGTACAGCAAAGGAAGGAACAGGAAACTGTGGCATCTCTGACACAGTCAGCGTTATGGAGTGATAAGGCAATGAGTTCCCATATAAAAGAGCAATGGATGACATAGGATGCAGCTGAAGAGAATATGCACAGGAAGATGTTTAGGAACTTTCTGTAGAATGCCTGCAGGAAACGGAGAACAAAGAACGTGTCCTCAGCTTAGAAGAAAATTATCTAAGGGAAGAAATAGATATGGATAGACATATTAAAATCAACAAACGGAATAGATTATGGAGTCAATAATTCCCAAAATGTTAGAAGTCTGATAAAACAAATGAACACAGTAATCAAGAATATTAACAGAAATTCATGTGATATGACAGAAGTAAACAGGATATATTACTGTGCAGCTACATTAATAACAGATTAAGTTTTACAATGAAAATGCAGGGCAATAAGGGAAAGATAGGGAAGAAATCAAATGCCACCATGGAGGTTCAAAGAGAGAAAACTATAAACAACTAAAACAAGAAGTGTCTCTGTTGGGAGGGTATAGAAGTGGGAACAGGTCAACAAAAATATGGTGACAGAAGTGATAAAAGCAATGAGCAGTATTTGAACAGACCGGGGTCTATCATACACTATTGTGAATAATATACTGAAGATAACAGTACAGGCAAAAAAAAAACTTGGAGGATATGCAGATAAATATAAAGGAAAGTAAAAAATAAGCAACTCACTGATGACCCAAAAACATTTTATGAAAACTGTGAAACAAAACAAAAGGAACAGAAATGCTAATAAGAAAAGAAGAATTAAACACATTTTGGAGAAATATCTATGAAGATCCTGTGGAACATAAAGATGCTGATTGGACAGAAGAAGTAAAAGAAACAGTAAGAAGTTTAAATCTACAGGATATGAAATGGGATGAAGTGATGGCCCGAGAAATTGAAATAAAAAATAACAAAAACTCCTAAGTGGAAAGGCCCAGATGCAGTACCTAACTTCTGGCTAAAAGTATTAACATCTTTACGTGAAGATTTAACCCAGAGTACACCCTGAACAGACACCAATCTGATTAACAACAGGAAAAAGTATACTCCTCCTTAAAAGTGAACCTTCAAGCTATCCTAAAAACTATAGACCAATAACTTGCCTTTTGAAAATGTATAAACTATACACTGGAACTGATGCTAACAGAGCTTAAAATCATTTAGAAGAAAACTCAATCATGGCAACAGAACAAAAGGGCAAAAAAAAGAAAGTCATATGGAAAAAAGGATCATTTTGTTTTTATATAAAGTCATAAGAGAGAACTGTAAAAGGGGGAACAAGAATCTAAGTATGACATGCATAGATTACAAAAAGTATTCCATAGCATCTCACATTCATGGATAAAGTAGTGCTTACAGATGTATAAGATACACCCTACATTAATCAATTACATTACCGTGACCATGAAACAGTGGCAAACTACTTTGCAGCACAGCCATGATAAAGGACAAATTATTATTCCAGGATAAAAATACAAAGTTAGATAATCCAGGGTGACTCTTTGTCACCATTTCTCTTTTCTCTTGCCCTTAGCCCATTAAGTTGTCTGCTTAAATTAGGTTGTGGTTACAATTTGGCTCCCAGAAAACAGCCATGTGTAAAGACTTCTTTTTGTGGATGATTTAAATGTTTTCCTATGAATACTTGCTTGCTGTGTAGAAATCTCATAGTTTGTGCTTGATCTGTGGAGCTTTTCTCCCCGGGCCTCCGCTGAAAATGGACATGTATCCAGTCAGACTCTCCCGGACAACAAATGTAAAATAAAAAAGTAAAATAAATAAAAATAAAAATAAATATGGTTCATTAGATCAGGAGCTGAAAGCACAACTGGAAGTGGTCAAAGCTTTCTGAGATTATATAAGAATGTAATTTGGTTGTGATAAATGTGCAGAAGCAACCTTTTAAGCAGGAAGGCTACAGCACAAAGAAAGTATCAGTCTGAGACCAGAATGTAATACAAAGGAATTTGAGCAGGAGGGAGTGTTTAAATATTTGGGAATTGATGAAGGATTGACAGTAAAACATGAACAAAACTCAGTAAGGAATATTTTAGAAGACTAAAATCAATACTGAAAACAGCCCTGACATCAAGGAAAAAAGTCCAAGCTATAAACCAACTTGCTCTTCCTGTTCTAACTTCCAGTTTTGCGGAGACTGACTAGTTTCAAAATATATTGGATCAGTTGGGCAGGAAAACAAGAAAAACGCTTCATGCTTATCAAATGATATATAAAAATCAATGTATACTAAGATTATATATTCCTCGTTCTGAAGATGTATGGGCTTACTCGAAATTGATTACATATACATACATCTGCAGTCGTAGGACTGCATACATATCTGCTGACCTCATTAAATCCAAACAAAGTGAACGTTATGAAATATGAAGAGAACAAGTCTAAGATGACCTCTGCAGTTTAGCAGAAACATATCGGAATCAAGTGGGAATGGAAACCAAACCAGAAGTAGACAAAAATCTGGCAGCACCTGAATGTGCCAAAAACAAAAGAAAGAATATAAGGAGAAGGATCGGATGAGAAGGTGAGAAATGTGGAAAAGGCATAAATATAGTTGCAAGTACAGGAAACTCCTGGAACAACCTCATGTCAATCAGGATTTGATGCAGGAATAGTTAAGGAGACATGAATTTAAACCAAAAGATGAAAGGTTAATATAGGATAGTGGACTGTGTACACATTTGTTTACAAAGTCCATTGAGCATGTGGGAGAAGCAGACAAATGCAGGTTCTGTAAAACAGAACTGGAAACAGTCACATATCTTGCTACTGGGAGTGGTACACTAATAGCAGAGGACTTGTATATTGAAAGGCATAATCATGTGGCAAGACTGTTACATTGGGGATTGTGCAAACATTACAATATTGAAGTAGCTGAGAAGCATTGGAAATATGAGCCACAATGCATTACCGAGAATGATGAAGTTTATATCAAATGGAAGCACCCATTACCAACACTTCAAAAACAGATGTGAGAAAACCAGATATAGTAGTCCAGGAAGAGAAGACAAAAGTAGCATTTATCACTGAAATTGCTACACCTAGTGATTACCATGTGTTATGTACAGAGAGACGCAAAGTCATAAAATACCATGATTTGCAGGCAGAATTGAGGGCAGTGTGGAAGAAAGATACCCAGACAGTTCTAACAGTAGTATGAGCAATGGGTCTCATAAAAATAATTTACAGTCTTATTTAGATATGCTACCAATACATGTAATTCTGTATGAATTGCAGAAGCAGTCAGTTCTGGGCACGTTGCAGGTGCTGTGAAGAGCACTTCTGGCTAACATCAAAGACTGAAACAATACTAATTTCACAAATTTTAATCATACTTTGATTTAGGAATGGGGTCCATTCCCATCATGGTATTAGAAACCCAGCTGACTTGGAGAAATTAAACCACAAGGACCACTGTATATGTTATACTTCTTTGCACAACCTCCATTCTGCTATCATGTTGCCTGAGATGTAGTCTTCTGACAGGTACATGTAACCTTTCCACATGTCTGAAAAGCAGAGAAATAACTTTCCATTTCTACTAGTGATGTTTTTTCTGTGTGTCCTGAAATCTTCCTCTATTACCCTTTCTTCTAATTAGGTCAATATAGTCTCCCATTTATAACATTTCTCTCCATCATGCAGTCCTTTTCTAGGGTTTTATAATCTAAGTTAAGAATGCTGCACGTACCATCACTAAATCTGAGCTGCCAGACAATTGTTATACATTATATTCTGCACTTAATTCTCATCCTGTCCTCTACCTCCTGTAGCAGGCATGTTGAAGTTTCTTGCATCACTACAAGGCAGTCTTTTTTCCTCAATAATAGTGTTGAAGACTGCAAAAAAGACTAATCCCATCAATGAACCTTATGATGCATGTTTGGTAACTCTTTTTTTCCTTTACTGAATATTCCATTCATGATTACTTTGTCAGTTGGGTTGTCTACCAGACTTTTAACAAATTGCACAAACCTGTGACTTCCTCCAAATGTTTAACTGTGAAGGACCATAATAGATCCATACTTTCAGCCATCCATCCACCACCCCTTTCCTAGTTTTTCACATAGTTAGGGTGTCAAGTTAAGTTACTCCTTTATTTATTACTATGGTGACCCAATCAGATAAAGTCTATGAGATTTTTTTATACAACACAAGCTTTAATGTTATCAAAATCCTTCCTAGCTACAAAACCAAGTCTGTATCTGAACATTTGTTGAAGATATTTATTGTCAAGACACTAAGGTTTACGTCCATGCTGTTACAGTAAAGAAGAAATTTTGCATTATAATGTGGTCTCTTCTGGTTCTTTTCATGTGAGCCTTAAAGATGTTTAATAACTGTCTAAAATGACTACCTTTCATTAATCCATGCTGTCTTAGATCCTGGCTCTACTCCTCCTTTACATATAAAAGAATTATTTATTTTATATGTTGATTCATCGCATTTGTGACTACTTTGATCAAAGTAACTACTCTGTAGTTTTCTGCCTCTTGCAAACACTTCAGTGAAGATGACTCACATCTACCTCTATTCAGTGTACTTCCCCATTCTACCATGGCTTATTAAAGAAACTGGCCGACTCTCTGTGTTTGTAGAGCTGCTCGTAGATACCCAGTCCTGGAATTTATGTGGCTGCATGGTACATCAGGACTAGGTTTAGGCAACTGAAGCAGTTCATACATGAATAGGTAGTATTTTTAGGGGAGTAAACATGCACTGCCCAACAGTGGCATAGCTTGGGGGGGGGGGGCAGTCCACCCCAGGCAGCACTTTTGGTACTGTTATTTAATTAACATCCTGTTCTTCTGATCCAGTCACATCACGTCTGTGCGTGCATTGTTACCATTGTCTGCCAGCGCAATTTAAGTTTTACTGCCAGCAAGTGTTCACCTGTTCATGGAATTGTTGCCAATTAGTGTTCACGGAATTCTGCTTCACCATTCTGTTCCAGGTATGGGGAGTGTGTGTTTTGCTGTACCGTTCCATTCCAAGTAAAGAGAGTGTGTGTTTCACTGCTGCTTAATCATTCTGTTCCAAGTAAGGGGAGGGAAAGGGGGTGTGTCTTGCTGCTTCGCCATTCCATTCCAAGTAACAAGTGATGTTGTGTAGTCCAATCTCACCTTCATTTTTACATATGGGTTCGGAACCGATCCTTGGCTCTGACTCGGCCGATTTACAAGGTTGAAGACTTCTTGTTGGCTCGTGGCTAAGCAGGTATCCCATAGTGCACCAGTACAAACCCCAGATCTCATTTGCCGCGTCAACGAGTTTGGTTGTGCTTCTCTTGGCTCTGGTTAAGTGTCAAATTCTTTTCTATTTAAGTATAGTATTAGAGTTAATATTGTGTTGTTAGGGTTGCTATTGTCCTAGACAGTTGTGTTGTTTGCCCTTTTGGTGCAATCTAGTTTAAACTTCTTGTTAGTCTGGTATCCTGTGTGCCAGTTTAGAATTCCTTGTAGGTGCCATTGCGCTTTTTTTTTCTATATCAGGTAAAGTTAGTCTTTGGAGGTTTTCTGCTGTTAGTTAACAGGGGCTCCTGTTGTTATTTCTGACCATTATTGGGTCTCCATTTAGCAGTCAGCATAGTTTCTTCAGAGATTGTATTTTTGGCGGGGATCCGCTTGTTAATTACTTAGGGTTGAAGTTTCCTTCCCTAGTACGCTAGCTATTATTCTTAAATTTTACTAAATAGAGTCATATGCAGTTTCTGTGTGTGCGAGTTTTTCTTTTTTCTGGTCTGTTTAAATTAGAAGACCTAGCTTTCTGTTCCACTGGGCTAGGTCCATTTAAGTTAGAGGACCTAGTCCTCGTGGTACTTCCTTTTGTAGGGCTAGGCCCATTTTAGTTAGAGGCCCTAGTCCTCTCCCCCTTCTTCTTCTTCTTCCTTTCCTGGGTGTTGCATGTGTGTGGAATGTCTAAAGAGAGTAAGGAGCACAAACCTTCAGGTTTTAAAAAGTGCATGAAATGCTCCCAAAAGATGTCTTTAACGGATGGCCACAGCAGCTGTGTCTGCTGTTTAGGGGCCATCCACTTGCAGGAATCATGCTTGTTCTGCCATGCTTTCTCTCCTAGGGTGTTGCAGGAGAGAAAGAACATGCTTATACTCAAGGGTCTACTAAAACCATCTTCTGAGGAAGTTCTATCCAGTTCTTCAGCTTCCTCCAAGTCAGGCAAATCTAAGTCTTCAAAAAGGCCTTCTCTGGCACCGGCTGGTGTCTCAGAGCCATGTCCTAAACAGTCAAAATCTGCCTCCTTGACTCCACAGCCTTCTGAGCCAAAGGAGAGCACCATTGTGGTGTCAGAGTCGGTTCCAAGTGTTTTTCAGCCGACCTCTGAACCAATTGAATCAGCAGTTGAATCTGCTACTCGGAGCCGGTCTGTGGATTCCCTACCAGTTTCCATGTTACTGAAGTCTCCAGTGCCCCCTAGGTCAAGATCCCCTACTATGTCTTCCAGGAGCTTTTTGGAAGAAGATGTGGAGAGGGTAGTGATGAGACTCTTGAAGTAGTCTGCTTTACCAAAATTATTGTTGGCTCTGACCCAGTCAGCTCCGGAGCCACTCGATCCAGCTTTGCCCTTATCTGCTATTCCTCCTCCAAGCCATGTTGGCCCTTCGGAGCCAGAGTGCTTGGTGCCAACTGAGGAACTATCGGTTCCAGCTCCCTTTGTTGCTGCTTTGGAGCCGGGTTTGGCTCCGACATGCTCGATGACGTCTGTCATGTCCAGGGGCCGAAGCTCTCCAGTCAGCACCAACAGGGAGGGTTGGAATTGATCTTCGGTTCCAAGCCTTCCTCTCGATGCGTCGGCCAGGGTGATCTCAGACCCTGCATCTTCCTTGGAGCTGACGGCTCTGGCTCCAACATCAACCTTTTTCTTTTCGGAGCGGGGGAGGTCTTCAGAGCTGGAGAGGTCAGCATTTGAGATAATGAGCATGCTGTCTCATTCTCCAGCCCCTACCAATGGTACCAGCACTCTCCCTCCAAGAGCACCCACTTCAGTCTCAGCCCCTACTCTCTCCAGAGACAGCAAAGACCCTCAGCCTCAGCAGCCATCGGCTGGTGGCCCCCACTCTTCTGAGGCCTCCTGGGAATGTCCGTTTGAGGAGCCATCCTGGAAGAGGATATGTAAAAGGAATCATGTTGACTCCCAGGATGAGTCTTTGACATCAGACACTGACCTCAAGGAGTCGGAAGGGTCCCCCAAGTCATCCTCTGATGATGTCTCCTTCATGGACATCCTGGAGATCCTTAAGCAGAGGTGTGACTGGCCCAGTGTCAACCCTTCTGATGAGGAGTCGGTGTACCTGAAGGCTTTCGTGTCTCAACCTTCTGCCTCTGGGGTGTCTCCACCTTTTGACGAACTGATGGATCTAGTTAGCCGAAAGGTGTGGGATACTCCTGATGCCATGGTGCCAGTCCCCAGGAGACCTAATAAGTTTTTGTCTGCCCCTCCTTGTAAAGAGTTTTTGTCTAAGGGCATTCCCGTAGATGCCATGGTGGTGTCAGCGGCTATAAAGAAGGAGCTGGTGGAGACTCCTTCCTCTGTTCATCCACCAAACCAGGATTCTGGACAGATTTGGGAAGCGTATCTTTAGTTCAGCAGCATTTACCCTTCGATCGTTGAACTATCTCACTCACTTCATGAGATTGCAGAGGGATCTCCTCAAGGAGTTAGGAGATTCTATACAAGGTGCATGTACTGAGGGAGTCCCTGACAAGATTTCTGCTCAGTTGTCCACCTTAAATTCTATAGTTAACTCCTCCATGTCACTTATCTCCTATGCGGCTGATAGAGCGAGTAGAGCAGCAGGTTCAGGAGCTGCCCTGAGGTGTCACTCCTGGATGCGCTTGTGTAATTTTGCGGAACCATTCAAGTCTACTTTCACCAGTGTCCCATTTGATGGTTCCTCATTGTTTGGTTCTAAGGTGAAGGACACACTCACTTGGTGTGAGCAAGAATAAAAGACGCTTTCTACCGTGGGAGTACGTTTTACTGTTCCCTCTCGACCATACCCAAAATGTAAAAGGGGTGGTAAAATGTGGTTCAAAAAGTCCCAGAGGGTCTTTCCAGACACACAGGGTGAACCCTCCTTCAGAGGCAGATGAGGAGGAGGAAATGGGAGATGTCACCCTAGAGGCAGGGGCAGTCCACAATACCAGCAAGGCCATGATTCCTTTTGGGGACGGGCTTACCAGCGCTCCTGATGTGGGACCCGACTGCATTTCTCTGGGGCCAATCGGGGGTCGCATTTCTTTGTATCCAGAAGCCTGGCTTAATATCACTCAAGACAAGTGGGTACAAAGAGTTGTTACCAGAGGCTATATCATACCCTTTTTCCTTCCACCATTTGTTCCCAAGAAGATCCCAGGTATACCACCCAATTACAGGGATCAGGCAACTGTGGAGATCAACAAGTTGCTCTTAAAAAGAGTCATCCAGTCCATCCCAGCAGACCAGATAGGATCCAGAACTTAGTCCAGGTTCTTTTTAGTACCAAAACGAACCTGAGATTGGAGGCCAATATTGGACCTAAGCAGATTAAATGAATCCGTGAGAAAGGACAAGTTTCGGATGGTAACACTGCAGTCATTACTCCAGCTGTTAGGGAAAGACTATTGAATGTGCTCTCTAGATCTCCAAGATGCTTTCTACCATATAAAAATGGACAAGGCATCCAGGAGCCATCTACGCTTCTGGCTGGGAGCCAGTCACTATCAGTTTCGTGCTCTGCCCTTTGGTCTCACCACAGCCCCCAGGGTGTTCACCAAATGCATGGCAGTAGTGACAGCTCACCTGAGACATCAGGGATTCCAGGTGTTTCCGAATTTGGATGACTGGCTCCTGTCCGCCCCCACCAGGCATCTATTCCTCCAAAACAGGGATGCCACTATTCAACTTTGTGCTCAGTTAGGGATCTCCATAAATTGGGAAAAATCCGCATTATTGCCCTCTCAATCTGTGATTTCTATGGGCGCAGAGGTAGACACAGTGAACATGACAGCTCATCTCCCTGCTGAAAGGGCACAAAAAGTAATCTCTCAAATTCAAAGTTTTCTCCCATTGCAGAAGGTCAAAGCAAAGTGGGTTCTTCGGCTCCTCGGGACTATGGCTTCCACCATTCTATTAGTACCATTAGCCAGGTTGCACCCGAGAATTTTTCAGTGGCTTCTGTCTTCCCAGTGGTACTTCCAATATCTCCTGCTGAGTCATCCTATCCTGCTGACGGAGTCATGCAAGAAGGACCTTCTTTGGTGGATAGTTCCCAACCAGTTGATCACGGGTGCCTCCTTTGTTCCTGCCCAACCCATTGCCAATGTGACCACGAATGCCTCCCAGATCTGGTGGGGGCATTATCTCAGCAGGACTGTCCAAGGCACATGGCAAGAACATGAGGCTCACCTACATATCAATGTTCTGGAGATGAGGGCGGTGCTCCTGGCATTGCAAGCACTTCAAGACCTTCTTCCTCTAGGGACTATTTTGATACAATCAGACAGCATGTCAGTAGCTTGGTATATCAACAAACAGGGAGGTAGCAAATCTTATCCACTATGTCGAGAGGCCATGCGAGTTTGAGAATGGGCGATTTCTTCCCAGCGCTTTCTGGTTGCAACGCACATTCCAGGGACAGCCAACCTGATAGCCGACAAGCTCAGCCGGGTGATCCTACTGCCTCATGAGTGGTCTCTGAAACGGGAAACAGCGAAAAAGATTTTCCGAAAATGAGGACAGCCTTGCTGCGACTTTTTTGCCAGTCCAGTCAATGCCAAATGCAACAGCTATTTTTCCCTCATTCCCCTTCTGGGGAAGACACCCAGAGATGCTCTGGCTCATGATTGGCCCATGGGACTTCTGTATTCTTTGCCTCCAGTTCCTCTCATTTCCAAAGTGATTCAGAAAGCCAGTCAGCTGGGAAGCAAGTTGATCCTCATTGCTCCTTACTGGCCTCAGGTCTGGTTCCCCTTCTTCGAGCGTCTTCTCCTGGATGATCCTGGGATCCTGGACCCAGCTCCAGATCTGTTGACTCACATGTTAGGTTCGCTACATCCCTCAATCCACACCCTCAAATTGACAGCGTGGCTGCTCCAGTTCCATCCCTAGTCAGGCTTCATGATGTATCATCCTCAGTGTCACATATTTTTATGTCCTCCCATAAACCTTCAACTAGGAGGCTGTATGGCAGTAAATGGAAAAGAATTTCTATTTGGGCACAGAAAATGAATGTAGATCCCTACACTGCTTCTATCCCTGTGATTCTGGAATTTCTCTCCGAGCTTTTTCAGCAAGGATCTACCACTGCCACTATCAGAGTTCAATTGGTGGCAATTTCTCATTTTCACTTAGGGTTTCCAGATACCAATTTAATGTCTCATAAGCTATGCAAGACCTTTTTGAAAGGAGCCACACTATTGAGACCACCGCTGCAAGAACCTGTGGCTTCTTGGGATTTAAATTTTATGTTATCCAAACTGACATCTTCCTGTTTGAACCTTCCCACTCATCTTCATTGAAATGTTTGTCTTGGAAGACTTTGTTTTTGGTAGCTATCATGTCAGCTAGATGGGTATCAGAGCTACAAGCCTTGTCTGTTAAGCCACCTTATTTGATCTTTCACAAAGACAGGGTGCCACTGCGTACTAATCCCTCCTTTGTCCCTAAGGTTTGTTCCCCTGCTACCTTAAATCAATCCATAGAACTCCCCAGTTTTCTTCCCTAATCACTGTAATGCAGCTGAATACCATTTTCATCAGCTGGACGTTCATAGACAACTATGTTTTTATTTACAGTGGACTAAGAATTTTAGGAAATCAGATCAACTATTAATTTCCTTTTCTGACTCCAGATTGAGTTTACCAATTTCTAAAGTGACGCTACCTAATTGGATTTCCAGTTGCATAGCCTTTATCTACAGTTCGAAGGGCAGATCTTTACCCTGCAGGATCAAGGCTCATTCTAACAGGTCGCTGTCTACCGCTGCAGTCTTTCAAGCCAGGGTCCCACTTGATAATATTTGTGCAGCAGCTACATGGGCTACCCCTCACAATTTTATTACACATTACAAATTGGATTTAGCTTCCAGGGGTAGAGCATCCTTTGGTTCCACAGTGCTCAGGAATATTTTCCAGTGAGCCACACAAGAATCAGGTGCTAGGGATGCTGTGTCATATGTAAAAATGAAGGTGAGATTGGACTACACAACATAAAGAAGTTATGTACTCACCATAACATTCCATGTTGGTAGTCCATCTCACCCTTCATTTTTACCAATCCGCCCTCTTGCCCCCATCCTGGAAGAATCTGGAGATAATAATAATTTGGTTATCTTTGGTTGGAGACCCTTTAGTATTGGTTTGTCTGTTATGGTTATTTCTTCTAGTGAGCAGCAAACAAAATCTGGGGTTTGTACTGGTGCACTATGGGATACCTGCTTAGCCACAAGCCAACCAGAAGTCTTCGAGCTTGTAAATTGGCCGAGTCAGAGCTGAGGATTGGCTCCAAACTCATATGTAAAAATGAAGGGTGAGATGGACTACCAACATGGAAAGTTATGGTGAGTACATAACTTCTTTTTTTGCTTCACCATTCCATTCCAAGTTAGGGGAGTGTGTGTGTATCTTGCTGCTTCACTGTTCCATTCCAAGTGTGTGTTTGTGTCTGTTCTATCTGTGTATGTGGCTGTGATGCTCCAGCTAGGTATACCAATCAGACTCAAACCCTGTACCTTGGGTACAAGAAACAAGCGCTTGACTTCTCTACCCATACCACCACTTGTGATTCAAGGAACTGAGTCAGAGATATAGTTGTGTGTCAAGTGGATTTTATAAAGAGCTGAGAGCTTCAGGACAAGAGAAGTTTAGTGCTGCTTATGCCAAGTCTGTTTGCATTGTTAGTAGCACAACAGATAGTATACTTACTTTTCATGCAGAAGGTCGTGGTTTCTACTACCACAGTATGTAGATGGATTGCTGATACTGTACTGTACTGTGTTGTACTTTATAAGGGGATGGATGCTGCAGTCTTGAGAATGTCCTCCTTTGAAGGACATATCTAGTAATTATGAACCTGTTAGTTTGCTAGCCATTCCTTATTGCAGTATCACTAGCTTATCATTTTTTTAAATGTAACATAGGCAATTTATTCTTCAAGGGCAACAGGCACTTTATTTGTAGATGAAACAATGAAATATAACGTTGTTTGCCACCAACAAACTTTTTGTTAGTTACAGATCTTTTTAATGTGGAATTATTTAGATGCATTTTACTTCTGCAGAGATTGTGCATATTTACTGATATTGGTGGACTGTAATGACAGAAGAATGAGTAGATTTTATGATAGAAATGTTCTGAACTGAGCAGTTTTGTCATTATTGGTTCATCCATTTTGTTTCATTGCTTACTGGAAAAATGTTCAAAACAATAAATTTAAAACACGCTCTAACAAGTTTGCTGTATTATACAAGGAATATAATTTAATACAATCAGGAAGGTGAATCAAAGGACACATGTAAGATTGCATGATCCTATATATGTGTGCAACAGGCCTATGATTTGAAAATAGCCCAAAAGTAAACTTTATCTGCCACTGGCCAGATGCATTTTCTTTGAATGTAGGTTTCAATGCTGTTTCAATGAATGTGAGTTTCAAGGGCAGAGAAGCTTTAATGCAAAGTCTGTTTTCATTGTGAGACTGTATTGCTTTGTTTAGCAGATGTCTATCAGTGTTTGTGCTATAAAATTTAAAATAAAAGTTTTAAATGAAATCCAAATAATCATTGTAAAGGTAAAGCATGAATCAGATCCAAAGAAGTCTGAAATTAATAAGACAAAATGGTTTATTAAAGTTTTTGGTACAAATAGCCTGAGTAGTGTTGCTATCTGCAATTTCTCCTTGACATTCATTTTTATTTTACAGTTTGAGGTCTTTTCAGCGGTTTAATCGAGGATTTATCATGGGTACTCACATTAAATTGTTCAGTCAGACGTAAGATTTTTAAACTTAAAGGAGGATGTATTTTATAACTGGTAAAAATAGGAGAAAGGGGCTATGTTTAGATGGATGGATGGATTTATGATACAGTAGTGAAAGGAGAATTCAACAAGTATCATTTTTCAAACAGCTTGCTAACAGACCAACCTTAAAAAGTGCAGAGTTCATGCACCCCCCCCCCATATTTATGCAGAGATCACCTGTAATTTCCCTTTCTAATACAATCCATTATGAAATTGTTAATGTAACACCCTTGGAGAGATGTGTAATTATTGATATATTCAATAATGTATGGTATACTGAACTTTAACTCGATGGTTATGACTACTACCCCAGTTGGTCATGTCAAGCAGAAATCAATACTACCTTCCTTTTCTTTCCTTTTCTGAGCAGTAACTCATACAGTATAACTAATGTATGATTAGCAACTCATAGCAGCAGTGATCATTTCTGAATTATCACACAATAAATGCCCATCCAAAACAATTTTAATATGAATTATAACACTAATTTATTACTTTATTCTTGGTCGAGGTGGTTCCACTAGGCCTATGACCTGTTGTCAGAGGAGACTTACGACAATATTTATTTCAGACTAGGGGAAATTTGTGAGAAGCATCAAATGAATCCCCTGCTCTTCTTTTAATAATTGCCAGCGAATCTTTGGCATTAATCTAAGCTACCACCAACTTAAGCAGATGGGATCTTGGTTTATCATCTCATCCAAAAGATTTCACCTTAGGAGTATAGTATCATCTCTTAACATACTAAATTGTCAACTATTGAGTATTGATACATGTGCCTGATATAGGCACAGTATCCACAACCTTTTAAACTTCCCATTTTTCTTAGACAAACAGGTTATTTGCTGAGCAAAAGCTGTGTGTACGTAGCAATTATGACACTGACATCAAACCATACTTATTATGCACGTGCACACACTGATTTAATTTATTTGTATTTTATTTATTTATTTTTGTATCATTAAACGCACAATATACAAGTCTCTTTTCGGGAAAAATTTGAAATGCCTATATACCTCCCAGTGTTCTTTATAGTGCTTGATTTATTTACTTATTTTTCTTTCTTTTCTTTTTTTTCACATTTTTCATAGTAAAATATAATGTAAATATGTGGGGTAAGGTAGCCTTGAATTCAGCGCAGTGACTCTTTTGGGGTGTGGTCACCAAGAAGTTAGCTATACTTTTAATTTATTTATTTTAATGTTTTGTTTCATTTATATTTTCTTTATTAAATGTTTTGAAATTATTACTTCACTTTAAAAGTAAGGTTTAAAGTATAAACTATGCTAAAATGAGACTGAGAAAGGATAGGCGTGAATGTGATATGAAACGTTTCCAAGGATCTTACTTTTTGTGACTGTTTCTTTGTTTTAATATCGTTAAACAGAACATAAAACTTATCAGAGAGTGAGCTATAAAGGGAAGGATGAAAGACTGAGAGAGCTAAAGGAATGTAAAAGGGAAAGGAGAAAAGAGAGTGAGGGAGAGATGGATAATCAGAGAAAGAGAAGAAAATGGAGGAGACAGGGAGAGAGAGAGTGAACAAGACAGAAAGAGAATCCCCTGAGCTTTTCTTTTCTTTTCCTCTTATGCTGTTGAAGTTTGTCTTCACTGCAACTGACTATTTCAACAATGGAAAATGATTACTAAATATTATTAAACAAAAATACTGCAGGGGTGTTTTCTTTAGAATTCCTCATAAATAAAACCAACAAATAATGTTTACTTGGAATGCAAATGAACATTTTCTGAAGAAAGAACTAAATCTGATTTATGCATCTAACTATACATTTTGGCCTTAATTTCAAAGAAAAAAAAATGAATGACAGTGTTCAGCTTTCCTAAACCTCCATGTATGTATTTATTTACAATACATAGTTTTCAATAAGATGTGGTGGTGGTGCTGCGGTAGCGTTGTCGCCTCACAGTAAGACGTTGTCCTGTTCGATTCTTAGCTAAAGCATCTTCTGTGTGGAGACATGCGTGAATCGGCGTACCTTCGTTGAAGGTTGTGCGTCAGAGCTGGCAACTTGCCACATAAAAATCTACTGCCAATCATTAACGAACCGGAGATCCTCTGTGGTGACCCCTAACCGGGAAAAGCCGAAAGACACAACAACAACAACATAGTTTTCAATAGTTTTGCTCCACAGCTTAATGGATAATATTTATTCCAGGGGCTCATGCATGCAGTTATAAACAACTATTACATATGGCAAAAAAGGTTGTGTTTTATTTTTGGTTCCAAGACTGCTGACCTTAGGACAAGGACTACCCTTCTTTAACCCATTGTGAACCATTCATTCCTGTTCATGCTGGAGTGGAAGATTTGGGGTGGTGAGGGTGCTAGGATATTTGGGAGTATGCACTGATGCCATTGAGGAAATATGCATATTTCTGTGTGCTTCTTCCAGAAAATGGCTAAAGCCTCCTTATTACCATTACTGTGATCCCCACCATGGAACAGGCAGGTGGCACTTGTATTCTCCTTTGCTAAAGAAACCTGGAGTTAACCACCTAGGCTACTGGTCTTCCAGTCAGTGTAAGGTTACTGGTGGTGGTGGTATGTGCTCTTTTCTAGGGGCAGAAGACTGGCCTGTAAAATCTTCTTTTGGGGGGTGGAAATACATTTAGCTGATACGAATAATGGCATCTACTATATTTATAAAGAATTATGTAGAAATCTGTACACTGCTCATTTGGGGGTAAACACTGAACATGTCAAAAGTTGAAAGGCTATATTCATGTAATTAAATATAGTATAATAGCTTAAAATTTGTAACACTTCTACCCAATTTCATCAGAATAGCGTTTTACAATGCTAAATGATGAATACAAGCAGCAAAAAAAAAAACGTAATGCACAAGTTAATTTTGCAAACTGAAACCAACATATCTCTTTAGTGCAGAAAAATTCATGTTGGCAGAGACCTGACAAATCTTGAAAATACCTTCTGTCATTATCATGCTGTGATCCAAATATTGGGCTTGCTTTAAATTTCAAATCAGTATAGTGTAAAGTCACAAAGAGTCAAAGCTATATTTACTAAATGTAATACAGGCACATGATTTTGCTGCTTTTCAATATATTTCTTCCATATTTTTAAGTTGCTCATTTTAGGGACCCAATACACCAGCTAAAATAGTAAAATAGTAAATGCTCTGCCAGAAATCTGATTTCTCTGAGTGACTATAGAATTATTTTCCTAAGCAAAACTGATCAGTGTTAATGCCAGATGTTCATGATTTTAAGCCTCAAAGACAGCAAGATGAACAAAATGTGAACAGTAATATATTTTAATTATTAATGAAAAAAGTTTGGCTTGTGAAATCTGATTTTTGATACTTTTGAAATAGAAAGTAGTGGGCTGGATAACTGCTAACGTCAGCACATGAGGACTTATCAATGAGGAATTGAGCAACATATATATGCATATGGGGATGGAAAACACCAAGGGTAGACAGAGGGACTATTAACATTGTTTTGTATATCTGTTTGATAAAGGATGATGCTCTATGTTTCTCCTTTACAGGTAAAGAGAGTAGTGCATTGTGTATTGCCAGTGTCGCCAAAAGTGTGTGTGTCTGCATGTGTGTGTGTGTGTGTGTGTGTGTGTGTGTGTGTGTGTGTGTGTGTGTGTGTGTGTGTGTGTGTGTGCAAGTGTGCATGCAGGGTTATTGACACAACAGTCTCGGGTTAAACAGTCTGGCCATATTGATTTGATGTATGCTCAAAGAAATGCAGTTCTTCTCATCATTACTCTGACCCCCACCATAACTGCAAGGGTTGGTGAGAGAAATGCCTTAAGCATTGGAACACCTGGCACTTGTGGTGGTAAACTGTTATCTAGGGAGAAACAGGACAGAGGTACCAGATAATGAAACATGTCGCACATGAAAAAAAAGTATTGCAATAGTTTGGTTTCAGTCACTGTCTTATTTCAGTTTAACATGATTTATACAGTATTTAGGATATTTTATTAATACATTACTTTAGCCAAGGGATCATTATTATGGTCTGGCATTGTTACAGAATTCTGTGAGTAGTACACTTAAAGTAGCAAATGTAGCAGCATAAATCATTTTATTCATTAACATTAATGAGTGTTGTGTTATGTACAATGTGAAAATGCAAGCTATGAACTTCCTTAGTACCTCTTATTCTTAAATGACATGCCTTAATGACAGCACTCCTTGCATGTGTGTAGATTTCTTGTATATAGTCAGGTAACAGAGTGGGATGAATGAATATCTGTTTTAAGCCTATGGCTCATTAGTAATCCAAAACATTATGCATCAAAGTTTCATCTGACTGAAAGCTAAGCCTGCATCTGAATTCTGAGCACGTGTCCTATGCAGAGAGCGAAACAACATGCATACTTAAGATCTTATTCTGGTTTTAAAAAGTACACAAGTAGCACTTACCATCCTTTGTCTTATTTTGATAACAAATGTGATGCTCAAAGAAGCATGCAGTTTCTTAATATTACGTCTATTAAGTGAATTATTTTACAATTACAACACATTCACACTGAAAAAAGTCATCAGAAAATAGACATTTAATTGTACACAGCAGTCAAGTACATGACTGAGTCTAAATACATATTTCTAAAATGTGGGCATTAAGTCCTTTCACTGCAACTTCTGAAGCATCTGGAGAGTTAATTTTGCTAGTCATGACCTTTGCAGGTATGCTGTTAAATTAATGCACCCTTCAAAAAAATCATAAAACTGGAAAAGAAGGTATAGTATTTGTATTAAGAGGTTACCATCCATATGATGCTAATATAGTAATGAGGCTTTTCATCAATTACAGCTAACACAGCATTCAACTCAGAGCAGCATACATGCTTTACTGCTCTGTCAGCAATAAAAGCAGAGTAATAATGCTAGGAGTGGTGGTATATTTTACAGATGCTGCTTATACTAAGGGCAGCAGACCAGGAAATCAGAGCAAGCATGACAATGCCTAAACGTATTAGCAAACATATACAGGAATATAAATAAAGCTTTTTTTCTGAAATGAGATGGCAAACAATGCATGTTCAGTGATTTGTTTATACACAGACATTGCACAAACAATACAGCAGGACTCAGATTCAGGTCATTACACAGACTTTACATAAACAATACAGCAGGACTCAGATTCAGGTCTTTTGAATGTAGCTGACATTACATTAACCATTAAGTTATACTGACAGCTAATACGGTCTTGAAATTTGACACTCACCAAATTTTCATCATAACTGTATGCAGTATCAGAGGAGAGAATGAATTTTAAGCCTTTCAGCTCACAGTGATTTCAAACAGAAACTGCATAATTACTTTTCAAAATGCATTACATGCACAGATTTACAGAATGAGGGCAATAAGATTTCAGAAAGGTTGACTGCAGTGGTAGAGATGAATCTGGGCATAGTGACAGTGAACAGAGGTTTGTGCATTAGTAACTTCAGCCAAAACATAAGTGTGTTAGCTTAGACCTTGTAAAAGAAATGAAAATACATGAGAAAAAAGTAATACATGTGTGGATGTGGGGGACAATAATTAAGCAATAACCGATGACGTGGTGTGTTATATTTAAGATTTACCCACGGCTGGTGTGGTTTAATTACAAGGGCGAAGCCCGAGTGATTAAATAAAGCCAACTGTGGGTAAATTTCAATATACCACGACCATGGAGTCAGTTATTGCTATTATATGACATTATTTAATAAGAAAAAAAACTACATTTCTTAAATAGCGTCTTTGTATAACAGCGCATTACTGTTCTTCCGCTGGGTGTGGTATACTGCTTCCTTGTTTTGATGTACTGAGCATGCGTATGGGACTTGTATCCCAGGCATACCCAGTACATCAATGCTTAGAAACGGAAGCAACAGAGAAAAGAAAGTCTCCTTTGTTCCATTTTTTTCTTCTTTTTTTTATATCTGTTAAAAAAAATGTTTTGAGCACTTTATACCAATGGAAAAAAGTCAAGGCGACCGGACCTTTTTCCGTTGCTATATTGTGTGATTTACAATGGGCAAGCTCACTAATCGGTATGCGCATTTTGGAATATTAATGGGGGGGGGGGTCATTGTATAATACATAATAATAGTTAGGGGAATTACAGAGTTGTCAACCTGACCTGTATAATTTGAAAAATGATCAAAGCATTTTGTAGGAAATTATTGGTATTTCCCCCCATAGAAACTGATGGAGCCCAGTAAACATGAGTTCCCTACGTTAATCATGTCAAAGCAGTTTGAATGATTTCACTTACCAGTGGCAATGGAATTAGATCAAGTACCTTGCACCTTGACTACATTTCATGTTCTTTTCTTGGAGAAATATTATATTCACTGTAGTAAATACATCTTTTTAATTTTTAATTTTGTATATGTTTAAAAGGAATGCTTCAGTGTTGTTCCATGATTTATGATAAATTTTGCTTCTGTTCCTTTCCTTAAGTTACTTTGCATTACTTTTGTACTAAGGAAGTGAATGCAGTTCCTTACTCTGAACCACTTTCTATCTGCTTGCCTGTTTATCACTTATCCCTGTTCATCCTGCCATTTCAGTGGCATATATCTGGCCCATAGCAGTGATGTCACTCACCTTCTAACGGTTAGGTGAGATGGTAAGATTCAGGGCAGTTTTGTTTTGACACCTGGCTATTACATTTTACTGGTGCTGGGTATAGAGTAGCACTGAGTGCAGTGTAGGCACCTATTTCCCAACACCTCTTTTGAGATGAAAGACAGTGATGCTTAATATCTAGAGAGTGTACTGTTCTTATGCCAACATTTTTAATCATGATTCTCCAATGCCCTTCCTCCAAAATGAAAGACTAGGCCCTTAAATAGTCAGGTCTACCTCCCTTAGATAGCTACCAGGCCAAATATTAAATCTATATTGCTGGCAACATATATTCAAAACCTCTGCATTAGTGGGCTTGCAAGCACTTCCCTCTTGAGAACTTTCAAAAGGTGCAGCTAATGTTTTTAGAACAAATGCTAGGACCTCTCCCCCCAAAACACACAGACACACACACACACACACACACACACACACACACACACACACACACACACACACTAAATTATATAACGTAACGTATATCATATAATGTATTGGGAATTTTCCATGTCTATTCACTATCCTATAACCAATTCATAAGACATACATAAAACTAAGTACTATGGGATTCTGGGATGCCTTGCATTTCTACAGCTGTTGCAGCTATATGTATCATACATGTTGTTCTGTAATCAATACCTAATCATGGCTCAAACATTTGCCACCAGTGAGCCTTCTGTAAATAGGCCTACTCGTTAACTTTTTTGAATTTCAGTACCAATTGCAATAAACCTTCTTCAGGAAAAAAGCATAAATAAAAAGGCTATAAACATTTCTCCTAGTTTATCCTGGTATTTATAATACCAGAAAAAATATGAGAAATATATTGACTAATGTCTAACATGGCTTCTAATACATTCTTGTATAAACTTCTTGGTTACCAGGCTAAGCAACCAAGAGATCTCAAAGTACAGTTTAGATATATTTCTAGTAAATTTTTACCAGTCACACAAGAAACTGAGACAAACCACTGATGCAGACAAAACTCCATATTCGCCAGTATGAGTTTCAACATTTTCAGATGCCCATACTAGGCCATTTCATATGGAAATGTGAGGATATATAGGACAAACAAACCCGCAGACATTGCAAATTACTTTTATTTACTTCCTTACTAAAATATCTCTATTTCTTTATATTCAGTACCATCATTTTCTTCAACATTGAAAGGAAAGTTACAATTTTGTTTACTTCGAAATATCACGGCATTTGCCTTTTTTCAAGTTTTTACAGATGATATAACCACCCAAATCAGGACTACCCTGTAAAAAAACAATGGGCGGTGGTAATCTTAGACATACAAGAAAGAAACCCCTTTAAATAAACTTCATTCATCGTGTAAGTTGAATACATTTAATTATTATATTCATTTTAAAGGAGTAAAATACCATTTCACTAAATAATAAGTAAATAAGATGAGTTTGTAAATATTTCACTGAACAAGACTGAATTATTACACCTGTCTAATTTTCTTGTTATAAGTATTTCATTAGACTCTACAAGTTATTTTATTGTCAAGAGTACATAGACTTCTCATAACAGTTTAAAAAGCTCTTCTTGAAAACAAACCCTTGTACATAGTATTATGTCTGTCTTCCTTGGAATCTGAATAGTAGTTATTAAAACTTTTATCTGCTTCTTTCAACCAATTGTTTACATGTAAAATTCCTTTATTAAACAAAACATTTGTAAGACAAATTCATGTTCTTTCATTACTAGTAATATGTTACCCCTTCATTCGAAACATTTGCTATATTTATATAAAGCTAACAATTCAATGTTTTGATCACATAATTATTTATGTCAATGAAACATTTTTGAACAATGTATCCAGTGCTGTCTACATACCTCTCAAGTGTACCTCATTACAAGGAACGTACCTCATTTGGGGTCTTAAAAAAAAGTTCATGTTCCTCAAAGTTCCTCAATATTCCACATTGAAAGACTTTGTCACAAATTCAGTGTTAGGAATTTTTTTAAGTGGAATCCATGGTAAATAGAAATGAATCATATTAATTCATTAAAAGATCTTCTTTATAAGTAAAACCAGCATATTTTAACCATCCTGTGGCTTTCCTAGTTGAAGTTGTTAGTAAGCCATTAGTATGTGCTCCACATTTTGCCCATTTGTTCCACATTATGAGGGCTAGTGCACCTCATTTTGGAGATGGAAGGTTGAGCCATGGTTGTCTATTTTCATTCAACTCAACTGTGGGTTGTCAGATCTGATGGGATCCAACCTCGGCTCTGGAGCTCTGACTCCTCCCTTACCCATAATCCTCCTAACTGCACTCCCTTACCTATAATCCTTCTCACTGCACCTCAACACCTCAGATCTAATTTGCCACAAAAGATGTCAGACATGTATTCAAGGGCTCCATTTCATGTTGGCTTACCAAGACTTTATATCCTTTTCTACTCTTCCCTTATAGAGTTATTGTGCTTTCTTTTGATAAAAATAGTTGTTCCTACAGTTAGTTAAAGTTTTCAGACTTAATAATAAGTAGATTGTTTAAATAAGTTAGGTTTATTACTAGGGTTTTTACATTTATACTCTCTCTTAGTAGGTAGCTTAGATTGGTATTGTATGATATTTAGATAGTGTTTTCTTCTAAATTCACCTTACCTTAATGTCATTAGTGTGTTTAGATATTTTATTGACGAGGTCCGATATGTCTGATACCCAAGGTTTTAAAAAAATGTTCAGACTGCGTCCATAAGCTGCCACCACAAGACCCACAAGAAATGTGTTTACTACTTAGGAGCAAAACACTTAGAGACTTCTTGTCAGGCAACTTTTCCCTGCCAAGCCATCTCCCTCCACCTCCACCTCTCCAGCAACTAATGAGAAGAAGGGTAGAGAAACTGATAAGTCAAAAACAAAGGAGAAATCCTGGGATAAGGGAACTAGAGAAATCAAGGAAAAGATTACTGGATCCAATTCCGACTCCCAAATCAGACCCAAAGATTCCTCAGTAATCGGAGCCATCAGCCTCTCAGATCCATTCACCCTATGATCAGCCCCAGTTCTCACCAGAACCAGTGAGTCCTAGACTACATTCACCAATATTACAAAACAGGAGACCTTCCAGACCTTCATCTTTAGCTTCATCCACCCGGTCCTACAGGAGCCTGTCTGAACAGGACATCAACATGCTAATGTGGAGATTTTTGAGAGCTTAGATTCAGTTCATCACCTTTGACTTTACTGAGCATGGTACCAACTACCCCACCATTACAAATTCCGACACCAGTTCAACCTTCTGATCCAGTTGCTTTTGTGCTGGTTTGTCCCAAGGTAACTGGGTTGGAACTGACAGCATTCTCTACTTTGACCATGACTGGATCCCTTTCTCTGTCAGGCCCGATGCATTCATAGCTGACAGAGTCTCGATGCTGACTCTTCTGCACCTCGGAGCGAGAGGCAGTATCAACACTGAGCTTCTTGAAGTCATCCTTACCTCTCTGAGACTTTGAGCTTGATAACTTGGCACTGGGATCTGCTTCAGATTCGAGACCTTTCAGTTCTGAGGGATCCTTCCTGAGCTTAAAGGCAATGAGTTCCTCGAACCAAAAGCGTGTTTGGATTTTAAGGCTTTTCAGAGTGTCCTTTTGACTCCAGGGGATAAGCTGAATTCACCCAGACAGGCACCACCCAAGCTCTATGCTGAAACTGGCTTTCCATCGTCATTCTGTTAGACAAAGACAGCCAGAACCTAGACCCCAGGATGCTTATGTAATAAGCTCCCTGTCTGATTCAGTACCCTCTGATCTTGCCATAGAGTAAGTCCACTGTAAACAGGCATGTAATTGGAAACACATTGCCTCATCTTCAGAGTCTATCACTGACATCATAGACATTGATGAATGAGAAGGATACCCCAGATCCCCACCTGAAGATATCACCTTCAGTGAAATTCTAGAATTGATGAGACAGAAGAAGGGATGATCCAGTGTTGATCCTTATCCAGTAGAGTCTGTGTTTCTGGAGGCCTTCAGTTCTGGCCCATCAACATCCTGGGTGGTACCTCCCATTAACCCCTTAATGGACCTAATAGCACAATGGGCATGGGACCGAGATGTGGTGGAAGCCATGCATAAAAAAACTGATAAAATCTTACCTGCACCTTCTGATAGAAAACACTGGAGCAAGGGGCCACCTGTAGATGCAATGGTGGTAGCTGCAGTGACCATAGAAGAACTCTCAGAAGACATCACCTCAGTCCATCCCCCTAAAAAAGAGCCCAGGGCATTGGATCATTTTGGGAAGCATGCCTATGCTTCAGTGTCCTTTGCTCTGTGGAGTGCTGAACTATCTAGCTCATGTCACTCAATTCCAGTGAGATTTGACAAAGTGATTTCTAAAGCTCTCAAAGGGGTCCTGCCAACCAATAAAAAGAAAAATGTGGAATCTCAGCTATTGACCTTACAATCATCATCTAACTTGGCCATGCAACTAATTTCCAATGTGGTCAATGGTACAGCAAGAGCAGCAGGCACCAGCATTACAGTCCACCAGCATGCTTGGCTATACCTTTGTGACTTTGCAGAAATTTCAAGACGTCCTTCATAAATGCCTCTTTTGAAGGGTCCACCTTATTTGATCAAAGGTAAAAGAGACTTTAAATGGTAGTCAGCAAGATGGTAAGACCCTCTCTGCTGTTGGCATCTGATTATCCACTCCTCAGAGATCCCTCTCCAGGGATCAGAGGTCTGGGAAGAAGAAGTGGTTTAGGAAATCACAAAGATCCTACTGAGATTCTTCTAGTGATAGACCTCCCTGTGGCAGAGGGGGAGGACATCAAAACAGATATTGCCCAAGGAACAGAAATGGACCACAGAATCAGGGTTTCAGAGGGCATTTTTCTGAGAACCCTTTTAACGTGCCTGAAAGGTTGCCTGACTGCCACACTCCAGAGGCAATCGGGAATGAGCATTTATCCTTGCACTTCTTCACCTGTCAAAGCATAACAGACTCCTAGGTGCTAGACATTATTACCAGAGGCTATATAATTAATTTTCCCTTCTTCCAAAATGAAGAAGATTAGTTCCTGATGTTCCACCCATTGAGCAAGAACTAGCAATAGTAGAAATTTTAACTCTACTAGGAAAAAAGTGTCATCCAACTGGTCCCCAAACACCAACAAGGATCCGGAGTCTACTCAAGGTTCATTTTTAGTTCCAAAGAAGACAGGAGACCTCAGACCCATTTTGGGTCTGAGTTATCTAAACCAGTTCATGAGATATACAAAATTTCAGATGGTCAAAATTCAGTCCATTTTGCCTCTGTTGAGGAAGGGCACTTGGATATGCTCAATAGAAGTCAAAGACACATATTATCACATAAAGATAGAAAGATGTTTGAAGGGATTTCTCCATTTCCAATTGGGAGATGATCATTATCAATTCAGAGCTCTGCTCTTTGGTCTCACCACAGCACTCAGGGTGTTCACCAATATAATGGCAGCAATAGCAGCATGACTCCGTCTGCTGGGGATCCAGGTCTTCCCATATCTTGATGATTGGCTGCTAACAGCTACCTCGAGTCTAACACTGTGTCAGTACAGAGACCTCTTGCTCCATTTACTTCATAGACTTGGCATTACCATCAGTTGAGAAAATAGTCTGTTCACCCCTACTCAAAAACTGGAGTTCATCGGATACCACCTAAATAGTCAGCCTACCCCCTCGCAGAATGCTTTCCATCTGAATGACAGCTTCAGCTCTACTAAGGCATCTTTCTCCCCGATAAAGATTAATACTTCTGATGCTGTACCTAATGGAATCCACTATACTTCTGGTATCCTTAACAATATTCCACATGAGAGTTCTTAAATGGACACCAGTCGTACAATGGTCTCAGAATCATCCCCCTGTCCTTGCAAAGATAAGGTTCACTCCAGTTTGCAGAAATCATGTATCATGGTGGATAGAGTCTATCTGAAAACATCAAAAGCCCACAATATTGAAGACCAAATTATCGAGATAAAAGCATCGAAACCTCACTTCAGCAAACGACTGGATCGGCAAATCAATTCCCACAGTAAGTAACCTGTTGGCCAACAAGGTGGACTTTGCCCTTTTCCCAACTGTAGTGTGATTTCAGAGTTGGTATATTTAGTTAGGGGGTGGGAGGTGCAACCCCCCCCACCTGGGTGGGTTGGGGATTGTACGGTTTTGTTTTCGTTAGTTGTGGTAGGAGTGGTTACTTACCCTGGGAATGGGTTCAATGATCCTGTCATTTGATGAAGTGTGGTTTTAATGCTTTCTTGATGATTTGCTCTTCAATATTGTGGGCTTTTGATGTTTTAAAGTAGACCCAGTGGATAACATCCTCTTCTCTCAAAATAGGTCTCCCCTTTGTAAGGGACCCCCCCAGCAGCAGTGGTGACCACAGGCGATTCCGTCTTAGGGTGGGGGGGAGGGGTATTTAAAGGGAAAAACTGTCCAAGATTCCTGGTTGCAAACAGAGGCAGAGCTTCACATCAACATTCTGGAGATGAGAGCAGTCCTCCTAGCATTGCAAGCCCTTTGGGATACTCTCTTCATAGGTGTGATAGCCATTCAGACAATGTGTCAGTAGTATAGTATCTAAACAAACATACAAGCAAGGGCAGCACAGCCTTATCAATTATGTCGGGAGGCCATGAGGGTATGGCAATGGGTGATGTTTTTACATTACTTTCTAATAACAATGTACATCCCAGGGAATTCCAGTGTTGTAGCGGACAAACTGAGCAGATCTATTTTGATGCCTCATGAATGGTCCCTAAACTCAGTAGTAGCGGCAAAGATTTTCAGTCACTGGGAACAGCCTTGTTAAAATCTATTTGCATCTTATCTCAACAACAAATACAGCACTTACTTAGATCTGATCCTGCTACAGGGACGATCACCGAGAGATGCTGTTATCCATCATTTGCCCCAGGGACTCCTGTATGCTTTTCCTACCCTTCCACTAATGAACAAATTTCTACAGAAAGCAAGTATGTTCAAGGCCAGAGTAATCCTCATAGCCCCCTTCTGGCCTCGACAAACATGGTTATCTTCCCACTGGCGTCTACTAGTTCATTCTCCCTGGATGCTGGGCAATTTCCCAGCACTTACTTTTCATCCTTCTGGCTTGCCTCCTCTGGATCAGATGTCCATGAAACTAGCGGTATGGTTCCTCCAAATTTGACAATAGCTAGAGAGGCCAAGCTGTCCCCTGTAGTGGTTCACATTTTGAAAGCTTCACAAGAAGTTTATACTACCAAAGTCTACCATAGTAAATGGAAAAGATTTTCCATATTGGCAAATTCTAAGGGTATCAACCCCTTCTCAGCTTCTGTTCATACCATCTTACAATTTTTTTCAGAATTGTTTCTTGCCAGCCCCAGCTATTCTACCATCAAAGTTAACAGCCACCTCCATTTTCCATATAGGCTTTGAAAATTCCTCCATAGCCTCCCTTAAAAGTTTGAAAGCCTTCTTAAAAGGTACCTTCCTTCTCAGACCACCTATTAGAGAGCCGATGCTTCCTTGGGACAAAACTATTATGCTGTAAGCTTTGACATAACCATTCTTTGAACCAGCAGTAGCAGCAGATATCCAATTTCTTTCATGGAAAGCTATTTTTCTGGTAGCAATTACATCAGGCAAAAGAATTTAAGAATTACAAGCCCTTTCTGCTAAACCTCCCTATCTGAGCTTTCATAAGGATAGGGTTACCATGAGAACTAATTCTTCCTTTCTACTGAAGGTGGTATCTGAATCTAACTTAAATCAATCTCTTCATTTACTAGTTTTCTTCCCAAAATGTTCTAATAATAGGGAGTACATCTTACGTACTTTGGACATTCACTGCCAGTTAAGTTTTCACTTGGACAGGACAAGACCCTTCAGCAAATCTGATTAATTTTTCGTGTCTTTCTCAACACAGAAATTGTTAAAGACAGTTTCCAGAGTGATTTATGTATACAAAGAAAGACTTACCATTATCATCCAAACTAAGAGCACATTCAACCAGAGCAGTACCTACATCAACAGCACTTGCTAACAGACTTCCTACTGATGACATCTGTGCAGCAGCTATTTAGCCAACATTACACACCTTTATATCCTATTACAAATTGTTCGTCCTTTAGCCTCACCATTCTCCAGAATGTTCTTCCATGAATTCACCCAGGCTTTAGTACTTGGGAATCTTTCCCACAGTTGAGTTGGATGAAAATAGACAACACTGGATATGAAAGTTATGCACTTGCCATAACTATAGATTCATGTTGTCTGTTCTTTATCTGGTTCAACATCTCTCCCACAAACCCCCTCCAAATTATTCTCTTATGATGAATGACCAGGTTAGGATTATAATTAATTAATTCTTTGAAGAGCTTATTGTACTAGGTTTCATGGCCTTGGGATATGTTATCTAGTCATACATAATGTTTTATTTGTTGGTTGTTAGTCATATCAACATGTAGGCAATGCAAACTTAATCTGAGATGTTGAGGTGGAGCGTGGAGGATTATGGGGAGAGGAGGAGTCGGAGCTCTGGAGTAAAGTCTTCCTAGTCGGTGCCAACGTCATATCCCATCAGATCCGACAACCCACAATTGAACCAGACAAAAAATAGACAACATGAATCTATCATTATGGTAAGTATATAACTGTTGTTTAATTTCCCCCCTTAATTCAGTCATAAGATCATTTTTCAGATGCCTATAAAAGGACTAACACTAGTATGCTACTTGCTTCGTGACATTTCCATACTGACTGTTTATACTCTACCTGACTTACTGATGCCAGTTCTGATTTATGACTAGGAATACATATAGCCACTCACTAGATATTGATAAAACACTTCTCTTTAGTGTCTTTTTTGGATAAACTGCAGATGGTTAGTAGGAAAAGGTGTATCTGCTTGCATATTTTACTGGAAAAAATGGGATAGATAATGCTGGAAAGTTGGAGAAGATGTGAAAGAAATTGAAACCTCTGATTTTTTTTGTTGAGACTAGAGTTGCTAAAGTTTAATGTACAGAGCAACATCAGGAAAACTGATATTTTTGGATTCACATACAGTTATAAGATGAAAAGGCTACTGACATTTGTTTAAGAAGGTATGGGCTTGGAAATAACAGCTACAGCAAGATAGCAGAGGTAAAGAAGACTGTGAAACTTATATAATACATTTCATGATCTTATTGTTGGAATGTGTTAATACTAGAAACCATCAACAATTAACATCTGCTGCTACACAAAAAATTCAGCAGTGCAGTGTGGCACAAGGTACAGACAGCATACTATCAGTGAAAGCACACATTTATTTCATTAAAATACATTTAGATGAAGTCTGTAATTAGTTAACCTACAGTATATATGACCTTTAACCCATTCAGATTTTGATTAAGCAGCATTTGACATGTTACCCTTTAAGAATATATAAAGTCCCTCCCCTGTGAGCACTAAATGAGGAACTGGAGAACAGAATGGAGCAGTCAGGTAGTGTTTACAAAGCAGACCGCGCCCTGAAGTGCAGATGCTTCAGTATGACACTGTGTGCATCTTGGTAATCTAAGGTATTGATAAAATAGCAACATACTATTAAAAGCAGGAAAACACCACATAATGGGCATCATCTGCAGATTAATAAAGATTGTATTCCTAGTTCTATAAACTGTATAGCTCATTTAATTCTGAATAATATATATATATATATATATATATATATATATATATATATATATATATATGCTTTAAGTGCTTTGCTTTACTTTTTCCATGAAACTGAAAAAAAGTTTTATTTTGCTAACTTAGAAAACATAATATGAACCAGCAAATTAAACTTGCCTCATTTAACTGGCACTTTTAATGCTGTATTTATTCTAATCATTTTGCTTCACCTAACAACTTGCAGTTGTTTCTCCCATCACCCCATCTGTACCCCTACCCAACAATTCTTCATTAACACACACACACACACAATTAATGTTGCTGCAGAAAATTAAACAATCCATGACTTACAAGAAATAATGCTTTATTGATGAACAGATAAAGGTATTACAACCAAGATGCTAGAGTAATAAATGCACTTTTGACATAAAAAATGATGGTGTTTTTTAGAGCCATACCTTTTTATTACCATAGTAATTCTTAATAAACACTTTTATTGCACAACATGTACGTATCCTTAAATGCCCAAAGAGCATTTATACAACAGCCATCCAGAAAAAAAAAACATTTTATTGATCATAGTATAAAATGTGATTATGAATTAGCTGTCTGTACAATGCAGCTATCCTTTCTCTAAGACATGCTATACAAATCATATGAGCCCTCTGCAGCAGCTTTCAGTGAGGACCTAAAACAGAATCTACCAAAATAATAGAATTAACCAATTAAAATCTATTTTGTGATAATTGCACTTTTCTTACACAAATAAATGCTTTAGGAAAAATTATTTATTTATTATACAGCTGTTTCTTTGACATTGGAACAATCTTGCAATTAAAAAAGGTACCCTCCTTACCCCAGCTGTTATGCTACTGAACTGCACACCACTGTGAAGGAAGTTTTTTTTTTTTTTTTTTTTTTGAAGAAGAAGACTGTTACAGTACATTGGGATCACTGAATTCTCACAAGGACATGTAGCATTTCTGAACTTGTTTCTTTTGGTAAATTATGTCTGACAACAGTCTATACGCTCAACAAAGGGGGAGCCACCACTGATCCTGGGAACTATAGACCTATTAGCCTGACGAGCCTGGTCTGCAAGGCCATGGAACGTATCATCATGGAACTCATAAACAAAGACATTGGTAACCTCCAAACTCTGGATCCCACCCAGTTCAGGTTTGTGAAAGGCAGATCATGCCTCCTGAACCTGATCGACTTCTTTGAGGCAGTCACCAAAGCCGTAGATGAGGGTAAGGTGGTTCACACAGCCTATCTTGACCTCGCCAAGGCTTTCGACACCATCCCCCATTCTGGAATTATAGCTAAACTCAATAAACTAGGCATAAATCTCTGTCACAAGATGGGTTGCCAACTAGCTTACTGACAGAACCCACACTGTAAAAGTTACAGACTCCAAATCTGACCTCAAACCAGTGACAAGTGGAGTACCACAGGGTTACTGGGACCACTCTTGTTTGGTATCTACTTCTCTGAAGTACAGGCTAACACAGAAGGCCTCTGGCTAACAAAGTTCGCAGATGACTGCAAACTAGGAGCCATAGTCAAGTCTCCAAATGATGTGAACATCCTACAGAAGGGCCTGTCTGAGACAGATGCCTGGTGTCAGAGCCATGGCCTCAAGCTCAATGCCAAAAAGTGCAGTGTCATCCCCTTTGGTAAAAACTCTGTACCCATGAGCTACCACATAGGCAGCAATCTACTTAACACCGAATGCGTGATAAGAGACCTTTGGACCCAGGTGGACAGTAGTCTCTCCTTTGATAGTCACATCGCCACAGTAGTCAGGAAGTCCTTCTATGTGGCACACCTCATCATAAAAGGGTTCTCATCCAGGAAAAAAGAGGTCATCGTTCCCCTCTACTCGACACTCATTAGACCCATTATAGAGTACAATGCCCCTTTTGGAATGTACCTCACAAGACATCTGCAGCAGCTGGAAAGGCCGCAGAAGTACTTCACAAAGAGGATTACTGGACTCAAACAAATTCCCTACACTGACCGCCTCAAAAAACTCCAGCTTTACTCCATAGCATATCGCCTACTCCGAGGTGATCTCTGCCTAACATATAAAGCTGTGTCAAACCCAGAGCTGTTGGACATGCTACACCTAAAGAAATCCTAATCCCTCCAAGCTACACGCTCTAGGGACCTAAACCTTGTCACCACAATAAACAGGACATGCTGGAGGGATAGATTCCTATCCCAGAGACTTCCCATACTCTGGAACAGGCTACCCATCTATGTCAAGCAAAGTTCTTCATTAGCACTCATCAAGAAAAATCTTGATGAGTGGATGGGAAATAGGAAATATACCCTGGGGATCACTTCTGTGTCTCTGCTCAACAGTGGCACAGGAAAATAACTTTTTTGGGTGGCGTAAGCCAGGGAACCTTGTTGGCTAGGCTTACGTAGGCCCTTGGGCCGATAGCCTAGTACCTATCTATGAACCTATGAACTATTCCATGCATCACCAAGTGTAAAGTATAAAGGGAAAATAAAATAAAAAAGTGATAATAGTTTATAATAAAGTAAATTAACAGCATACTAGAAAGTTTGTTTCTTTGTTTGATGTTTCTGTTAATCAGGGTTGTGGACTGATCAATTTAAGACCTATTTCAGCCATAGCCTAGGATGCATAACCATTGTAAGACAAATAGTTATATGTACAATATAAAAGTAAATATTTGACAAGATGTAAGCAATGCAGAGTGGTAACAATAGGCTAAGAAACATTACTGTAGATAAACACACATACATACACATATGCACGCACACACACACTCACACACAGACACACAGACAGACAGACAGACACACACACACACACACACACACACACACACACACACACACACACACACACTGACAAGTAGTACTCTAAGGCAAGTCAAAGGTATATGTCCCTTTCCCCATTGTAGTGCGATCCTGGTGTTAGTATATATAGTTGGGGGGTATGGGGGGGTTTGGTTTTCTGTTGTCTGATTTTGTTTACATTATTTGGTAAAACCCAACTATGCCCATACACCCCCCAGTGCGGGGGGCTGTGCCACCGAAACCCCCCCAACTATATATACTAGCACCAAGATCTCACTACAGTGGGGGAAAATGACATATACCTTTGAATTGCCTTAGAGTACTACCTGTCAGGGAAATGAGTTTTAGGTGAAATGAACTTTAGGCAATTTGGTCTCAGTGAAGTGAGTGTCAGTGAAATGGTCTTTCAGTGAAGTGATACGAATATATATATATATATATATATATATATATATATATATATATGGGTACATATCACAAGATCGACAACTTAAAATGTCGAAAGTTACTTCACCGACAATTCAAATAACCGACATCGCAAATCACGGACGTTTACCAGGTAAGGGATGTAAATTCGCTACTCATGCCTACCATGGTTTAGTAAGTGTGGCAGTGTCATGCAACCATGGTAGGCATGAGTAGCGAATTTACATCCCTTACCTGGTAAACGTCCGTGATTTGCGATGTCAGTTATTTGAATTGTCGGTGAAGTAACTTTCGACATTTTAAGTTGTCGATCTTGTGATATGTACCCATATATATATATATATATAAAAAATACAAAAAAGGAAAATTAATTCTATAGGAAATATTTGCTCTTTGTCAGCTTTGGAATTATTAATATAATAGTAAAAAGGGTGATACTGTGGTAACTGGAAAAACACTAACGAACTCAAAGACAAAACCATTCCAACATCAAACACAGAACTTTATTAAAGCAAAACTTTTAGGTAACAACCCTTTCTCAATGCTAATACTATTACACAGAGCAATCAATATTTAAATAAGAGCAAACAAGCATCACATGACCACGGCCAGCATATCACATGACACTACTACTTAAAATTCCTTAAAAACACATTAAATGTTCTGCTGTTGTAGTTTTACTAAAACAGGTTTGATGCTTACAGCATTATTGAGACCAGGTTCAGACTCTGCATACTATCTGATGATCCATTCATATTCTTTTTTCCCAAGGTAATTATTTAAATTGCCCCCTCTGGTCCCTTTCAGTACTGTATCTATTACCCTAAATTTAAAACAGTGATCCTCACCCTTACTTATAATATGTCTACTTAAAGCATTTTTATCATTCTTCCTTCTTATGTCTGACTTATGCTCAATAATCCATTCTGTCAGCCTTCTGGTGGTTTTCCCTACGTAAAATGAATAACACTTTACGCATGTAGTAAGGTAAACCACATTGCTAGTATTACAGTTGGCTGAGAGAGGGAACGAGTATTGCCTATTGGTCTCAGGGTGAGTAAATACACTATATCAATACAGCAACTACAGTTCATACGCTTAAAAGTTCCATGTTTTATACCCATTTGCTGCTTGGTTGGATTGTGTTGAATATAAGTCCTCATTAAGTAAGTTGTTAGATGATGAATGTACCTTTAAGAAAATTTAAATAATTACCTTGAGAATAAAGAATATGAATGGATCATCAGATTCTATGCAGAGTCTGAACCTGGTCTCATTAATGCTGTAAGCATCAAACCTGTTTTAGTAAAAATACAACAGCAGAACACTTAGTGTTTTTAAGGAATTTTAGAAGTAGTGTCATGTGATATGCTGGCTGTGGTCATGTGATGCTCATTTGCTCTTATTTAAATGTTGATTGTTCTGTGTAATAGTATTAGCATTGAGAAAGGGTTGTTACCCGAAAGCTTTGCTTTAATAAAGTTCTGCGCTTGACGTTGGAACGGTTTTGTCTTTCAATTATTAATATAGGCCATTGTCAAAATATCTTAATGTGGGATACATTTCACAGATTACTTTGCATTCTTATTAAAAATAATCAAACATGATTCAAATTGGCATTGCTTATTTAAACCATGGTTTATTAAGATAAAACAAAAGATGAGCACTTTCACAAATAGCAGAACTTCAGTAGATCTAAGTTATACATGTACGTAACAAGTAATATACACTTTTCTATTTTCCATAGAAAAAGCTATGTAAATTACAGCAGATGCTTTAATCCAAGTGCAGTTAAATGTATCACACTCAGTAATAGTGAAAGGAACAGTGTCACTTACATAGTTTGTAGTTTATTGTGATAAGTGATTTTACTGTTTATCTAAGTAAGCATCTAGCCCTGCACTTTTGTCACATGAGTATAATGTACCAGCAGATGACAATAAAACTATACTACCTTCTCAGTGAAAATAAATAGTCTGCATGGTAAACCTAGTACAGGAAACCTCAGTATGCTGGAGGTTTTAACATCTTGCAGCCAAGCTCTATGGGAGCATGTCATAACAATAATCACAACTGTGTGGAGAGGAAAAATGGGCGGAGTGCAGTATGTTGTCGGTGTCTGAGTTGGCATGGCAATTGGCACTGTATTCCTAAGAGTTAGCCATGTATATATTCTTGGATTAAATGCTTCTTAGCTTAAGGTGGGTGGGAGAGGTTCATGAGTAGAGTCTGTGTGTAATGCTGTGGTGGGAGAAGAGAAAATAGAAAAGTGAAGGTTAATGGAACTCAAAGAAAAAGTCTGTTACTAGAGGCAGGAGTATAAATAGGATTATGCAATTGTGTGCAAGTCTAGGAAGTATTTAGAGAGGGAAACAAAAGGGCTATATATATATATATATATATATATATATATATATATATATAAATATAAGAAAAATCTAATGGTGAATGTATGGCTACCAACTTATAAGTATAGGTAGTTGTGTTAACTAAATTCATGTGTCACAAATTTTGCTCACTGCAGAAGTATTATTTAAAAGCATTTTCACCTATCTCCCCTAAAAAATGAAGGCCTTCCTCAGATCTCGCTATGTTAACATGTTCCAAAGTGGTAATTAATAGCATCCGGCAGACGTATCTGAATATGAACTGGTCAACCTGATATTAAGTTAATCCTAAGACAAAAGATATAAATAAAAGATTTTCTGTGGAACAGCAAGCCAAAGTAAAAAAAAAAAAATCCAACCTGCAATACATATAAAAATAAAGCAGAAAATTAAACATCTAATTTAAATGTGATGGATTATGTTCTGAAAAATACTGTTACAAAGCATAAGGGCATCCATGAGTATAGCTGATGATTATTAGGTTATGGAGTCATGCCGTACATTGGAAAAAAAATAGGTGGAAATGCTGGAAAAATGTAAACAAAAAAAACTTTTGTGAAGAGAAATAGTACAACAATTATTTAACCATTGCAGTGACATTCCTTAGAAGATGGTGATTATGAGCAGACGATCAGACTGATCAGACCAGAAAAGATGTATTTTTGCAGGAGAAGCTTCATCTCTTTGCATCCTTCAATGTGGCAGTTTTGCCCTCATACTAATTTTAGTTAAACATTCTAACTCTGAGGCTGCTGTACTAAGAAGTATAGAGAATACTTGGTTTGATTAAAAACTATTCCTACTGTACTCAGAGTGTGATCTCAGAACTAGTATATAACATTAGCAGGAGTATGGTGGGTTGTCCTTCACATTGGGAGGCATGCAGGAGATCCTGTTTACAGGGTCAGGCACTATTTTATTATGTATTGTATTTTGCACAGCTGTCAGAATTACAGATTTGTAATTTCTCCTGTTCATATCTAGCCTCTTCATGGTTATGAGTTTGCCATTTTATGGTTTGCTTGTAAGCTATACCTGTTTATGGTAATTATTTCAGGCTCTGTATAAATGATTTCCCAGTTGAAGTCCCACATGAAAAAATAGTATTGATGACCAGATGTATAGCAGCAGCAGAAATAGTCTCTGTTATCCCTCCCATCAGGGAAGAGCTCTTTTTGAAGGCAGACCAGCTCAAAGCCAATCCAGGTCTGTCTTTGTCACCCCATAAACCTCCATTTATTTACAACAAATGCCTCTATGTGTGGCATTCTGCACAGGAAACCTGAGACTTCAGGGGAAAATGGCCCAGAAAAATCAGAATCAAAAACATAAATGTGCAGGAAACTGTGGTCACCATTTATACTTTCAACGTGTTCAACTCGGTATTCCGAACACCCTGCTTAGGTACATAGAAGTTTGTGACAGATAATACCCTGTTATGTGATGTATGACCATCGATTGAAAATTTACCTCACTGAACAACAGATGATTGAACACAACTTGTTGATCACCAGCGGATCAAAAACATTTTAAAATAAGTTTTTTTATAGTCTGAGATTGCAATATAGTGGGGAAAGGGCAAATTAACTAATCCTCACTGAACCCCAATCTCACACTAACAAAAAGCCGGTACATGCAATCAGCTGATTTGCAAGCAGGTGTACTGGCTTTTTATCCGATCAGCAATTGGTACTTTTCATCAATTCCCAGTATCTCCATGCGATATATCACCCACTCTTACTCCTTTGTATGCTAACCTTGCTGCCTTGGGACCTAGCATTGTACCTGGGTCTTAATGCCCAAGCAGTTTGCATCTCTGACTTGCAGAATTTATTTATTTATTTATTTATTGTCTTTTGTTTACTGCCATGGTCCAACTGGGCATTCAGGCCCATTTTCAGTGGAGGCTCTGGGAGAAAAGCTCCATTAAAGTTACAAAAATTACAACACATTTACAAAGAAAAAAATAATTTCAGTTCCTTAACCGTAGAAATGAGGGTTTAAAATCATGCAATAGGTAATACAACAAAGACAAAGGCTAATACAATTTGATTTCTGTAGGAGTGTTATATAATAATAAACACTTTACATATAGAGCAGTATACAAATTTAATTTACATAGGTTTGGTGAAAAACACTAAATAGTATAAGTGTAGATAGGATTTATTTATATTATTTACAGGATAAGATAGAAGAACTTTAGAGGTATAGGCTGGTGGTAGTCTTGACATCTTAGAGAGAGAGAAAGGGTGTGAACAAAAACTGAGCCAGGAGGACGTTAGGTGCTGTTTTAGGCTATGGTACAGCTGCCCTGTTTTAGTGGGATAGGCAGGGAGTTCCACTGTCTGGTGACATAGGATGAGCATAGTGAGTCTCCAGCTGTATTACAGGATTTGGATGTTATTGGTAGGCTCTGACTACCTGAGCAAAGCCAACGTGGTGGGGAGGAGTGCTTGAGAATGTTTTGTAGAGAAGGGCATATGTATGGTTTGTGTATTATATTGTGGGTAATTTGAAGTTGAATGAATGTAAGGTAATTAGGTAGTTCTAGCCAGTTGAGCTTCTTAGTGTTAAGCAGTGGTAGGCATGGTAGGATGCATTAGCTTTAAACTTGGCTATTTTGCTAAAGCATGGCTCTAGCTTATTTAATAGTGTGGCTTAAATGTTGATTTATATGGGTGATGCATACAGATGAGAGAGTAGAAGGTAGGATGATACTAAGGAATTTCTTGAGGGTTTGTTTCAGTAAAGAAAGCCCAGTTTTGGGGAGTTTTCTTGATGGCCTGTGTGATATGATGGACACATTTTAGGTTATTGTCTATTATGACTCTTAGTAGTTTGATATTTGTTACAGTTTCGATGGTGCTGGTATTTATTGAGATAATATTAAAGGATGTATTGGTTTTTGAAAGAGATCTGAGCATGACAAGCATTCTTTTTTTTTTTTGTATTTACGATTAGCTGACTAGCCTTTAGCCATGATTCTATGGAAGTGAAGGAGTCTTGAATCATTTGCTGAAGTAGTGGAAGGGATGAGGCTGAGCAAATAATGGTGGCATTTTTTGGCATATCGTACTAAGGTGGCAGGTTGTTTGTGAAAATATTGAAGTACTGGGCCTAGAATTGACCATGGTGGTACACCAACAGAAACGAGGAGAAGCAGGATAGGTCCTGATTCCCACTTTCCAGCCTGTTGTCTGTTGGAGAAATGGCTACAGAACCATGTAAGAGCAGATTGAGACAATGATGGGGAAGATAATTCATTGATTAGGAGTTGGTGGGATATTGTGTCAAATACTTTTGACAGAGCCAGAAACAGGGAGGATACTAGGAACGCATTGTTTCTGTTGGTATTTATGGTTTCTGAGAAATTAAGCAGAGCTGTTATTGTACTGTGGTGTGGTTGAAAGCCATGCTGTGTGAGGGAGAGTAGTTTGTTGTTTATGAGATGGGTTAGGAGTTGAGAGTGTATGCATCTTTCTAAAATTTTGGACAGAAGGGAGAGAATTGCAATGGCATGGTAGCTGGAGATGTCTGTGACTGATCAACCTTTGTGAAGTGGTATAACGTATGATTTTTTCCAGATAGTGGACACAGTTTTCTGTGATTGATCTAGTTATGAGCATTGAGATGGAGTATACAAGGACATTGGAAGCTAACTTAAGGTATTTGGGTGGGAGTTTTTCAGCATCTGCTACAGTGATTTTCAGTTTTTGAAGGTCATTTTTGAAAGCAGAGGTAGGTATTTGGTGGAAAGAAAAGAGAGGGGCATTGTGAGTATTTTTGGTGGGGATAGACAGATGGGATGGTGGATTAGATTCTAGTAGAGAGAGGACACATTGAATGAAGTGGGTGTTGATTTGGGTGGCTATGGGGTCTGTGTCACTGTTTGTGGTAGTAGCTGGGGTGGTGATTTGACCGGGGTATAGTAGGGTTTTTATGATTGTTCAGAATTGCTTGTGACTGTGGTGATGTTTGTCTTGAAGTGAGTGAAAGAATGCAATTTGGTCTAGTTTGACCTGCTCTTTACATTCATTTCTACGTTGTCTAAAATGTGCCAGTTTTGTGGTGTTCTGTCTTTATTCCATGTCTTCCAAGTTTTGTATCTATTAAGCACAAGCTGTTTAATTTTTTTGTTGAGCCATGCAGCAGGGTTGCTTTTGCTTCTTTTGGTCTTATGGGAAGTTAACGAAATTATTATGTTAAGAAATGTGTTATTGAAACTGTTAACAGCAACTTCCAGGGGTAGGTTTTTTAGAGTATTCTAGTTGTCTTGGGAGAGGTAGTTTATACAGGTGTCTTTGTTAAAAGATGAGGGTCTACATACATATTTTAATACTGTATTTTGGGGGTGTGATTAGTTTGACTTGTAATAAATGTGGGCAGATGGTTACTGATGTTGTCTGGGAGACAGCCAAAGGTGTTTATGTTTGAGGGTGAGGTGGTAAGGATCCAGTGTAGTAGTGACTGTCAGTCAAGTTGGGATATATGTTATTTTAATACATTCCGTACTTGGATTTGGACCTACTGACCTTTGGTTGTTTTATCCTATTTTGCCTACAGTTGTGGTGTGTTTTAGTAGTGATTGCCTGTTACTGTGTTTATTAAGCTACATCAGAAGATTTTTTAGCAGCTTACATGAGTTAAAGTTGGACAGAGAGAACTTTTTAGTCATAATAAAGAAATGGGACGGTTCTCAGATAAGCACATCATCTTCCTAGGGCAACCAGTATCTATGCATGTTCTGTTCCAGGTTTCTCCACCGAAAAGCTTAGAGAATTAATGCCTATTCTGTTCCAATGAGCCAAGGGCTTCTGTATGCCTTCTTTTATGGGGATGTCTGTTATTTCCCTGCAATGCCCATTCTGTCAGACATTACTGCTTGCTTAATATACACCTTGTGATTTACAGTTAAAGAGGGACAGGCTTGACAAGGGACAGGAAATGAGTGAAAGGCTGTAGAGAACATTGGCAGCTGAGATTTAATGCAAATTATACAATTCCTCCCCTAAAACGTGCACGCTGATTGGCCAGCCCAACCAGCGTGCCCATTGTAAATCCCTCAATATACCAACGGAAAAAGGTCTGGTCGCCCGGACTTTTTCCGTTAGTATAAAACACTGTCTCGCTAAGTTAAAAGAGTTTAACATAGCGACACAGGTTTAAAAAAAGCAATGGAGATCTCCGTTGCTTTTTTTAAACCTGTCTCGCTATGTTAAACTCCTTTAATATAGCGACACAGTGTGTAAAAAGCAACGGAGATCTTGTGATCTCCATTGCTTTTTTTTTAAAGCTGTCTCGCTATATTAAATGGGTTTAACATAGCGAGACAGCTTTAAAATAAGCAACGGAGATATCCGTTGCTTATTTTAAAGCTGTCTCGCTATGTTAAACCCATTTAACATAGCGAGACAGTTTTAAAAAAAAAAAAGCAACTGAGATCGCAAGATCTCCGTTGCTTTTTAATGTTTCGCTATGTTAAATGGGTTTAACATAGCGAGACAGCTTTACAATAAGCAACGGAGATCTCCGTTGCTTATTTTAAAGCTGTCTCGCTATGTTAAACCCATTTAACATAGCGAAACAGTGCTTTTGCCCACAGCTCTGATGTACTGCGTAGGCATGCGCAGTACATCAGAACTGCCGCAGAATACCAGACAGCTGCGGAAGGGCAGTAAAGAGGCATTATACAATGCCATTATTTAAGAAAAGTAATTATTTCTTTTCTTAAATAATGTCATTGTATAATAGCAATAACCCACTTCTGGGTGTGGGTAATGCTGTATTTACCCACGGTTGGCTTTGTTTGGTCCCTCGGGCTTCGCTCTCGGGACCAAACCACGCCAACCATGGGTAAATCCAGCATTACCCACACCCAGGCGTGGGTTATTGCTATAATAATGCAGGGTGCTGTACTTTGGAGATAATAACCACTAAGAAAGATACGAGCTAAGCAAGGTAATTGTTGGGATAACTTAACAAGAAATGTCATAACAGTGATGATAACAACACACAAAAAAAATGGAAAAGCAGCAGCCAGGGTCAAAAGAATACTGGACTACATAATACATACTCAGGGTAATGGATTCTAGAAAAACATAGGTTATCATGACATTCTGTAAGACCTTTTTGAAGCTGCAGCTGAAATACTGCATTTAGTTCTGGAGACCCTAGAGAGATGAGGAAATAGCATTTTTAGAAAGAGTTTAGCGGAAGGCAGTCGTACTGATAAATGTGATGGAGCAAAGACATTATGTAGCTATATAAAAATATTGGAAGAGCTCAGGCTATACCTGCAAGTAAACTGAAACAGTGTGGAAGGGGAACATGATACGACTACATATGACAATTACAGAAGACTGTAAGGGAAAAATACCATAGGATGAAAAGAGTGGAGCAGAAGAAGTCACAAATAGTTTCAGTCCTGAAGTAAGGAAGTATTTCTTCATGGAAAAGTTATTGGATAAGTGGAACAAGTTTTTTAATCATGTGATGAAAGCAAACCAATAGGCAGCAGGGCACATGAGGTGTCGAGGAAAAAAGGGAGGTGGCAAATGTAAAGTTCCAATGGCACTTTTTATCAGGAAGACAAGATAGTTAAATATTCTCCTAGGAGCCATGATATAATGTGATTTACACATATGCATCTGTGCATGTGTGTGTACAAATAAAAAATGGACAAGTCCATATATAGATATCTGTACATGCATGCCTACAAATTTTGTTAGTATGAAGTGGTACGAAATAAGGAAATCTTCAGTTTCTTAGTCATTGTCCTCTGCAACCACTTCAGCACTGTGACCTCTCAGAAGTGTACATAGTACTCAAGCTCTGACCAAACCTGTGTCTCAAATAAAAGCATCTCGCCCTCCTATCTCTTGATCACACACCCCCTCGGCTATACATACCAGCATCTGTACTGTCTTTATTTTTGCCCTTTCACATTGTATTTAGTGGTTTAGATTTCCTATAATAATAGACTCAGGTTCTTACACTGTTCTGAATTATTTTGTGTGTCTATTTCTACATATTCTGCCCTTGGATTATTTACAGGAACAGCATGATTGGACAAGCTAAAGTAAAATTGCTGCCTTTCAGATGAATAAATAAATGAAAATACAACTACTGCTTTATTAAAACTGCATTAATCCACATACATTATTCAGATGCCTTGGCTAATAACATCAAGAAGAAAACAAATGCTACTAAACAATTTAAAAAGACTAAAAGGGTACCAATAAATTACAAGCAATTAAAAACAGCCAATAATAATGTAAAAGCAATTAATACAAAAGACTCTGTGCACTACTCATTGTTTATTCAGGTTTAAGGGTACCAAACTTAAGAATAAATAATATTTCCTCATATTTACTGTAAGATATGATAGACATATGCCTCTTGTTTGTGGTCTGGAGCAAACTAATATTATTCTGATGTTTTTCAGCAAAACATTGAACTATGTCTTTCCAATCTATGATGTGTGATGTCTTGAATGTGTTCTTGTAGCATGCTTTTAAACTTTCTTCTAGTTTGATCTATAAAAACTAGGTCAACCTACCATGTATGATATAGTCTCAAAGATAATCCCTATGGAGGCCACCCTCTACATTGTAACACTGTAATTGTATTTGCTGATAATCTTTCAACTCTTTCCACATACAAATAGTGAGATTCTGTAGATTTTCTTTGGAAAATCCTGAAATAGATTCCTGCTAATTACTATAATCACCGGTATTTATACAAAATTGGGTGCTATACTGCGGTGGTGGTGCTGCAGTAGCATTGTCGCCTCACAGTAAGACGTTGTCCTGTTCGATTCTCAGCTAAAGCGTCTTCTGTGTGGAGACATGCGTGAATGGGCGTACCTTCATTGAAGGTTGTGCGCCAGGGCCGGCAACTCAGCACGTAAAAATCTACTGCCAATCATTAGTGGATCGGAGTTCTGCTGTGGCGACCCCTAACCGGGAAAAGCCAAAAGACACAACAACAACTCAATGGGTCATCAGATATCATCACTACAAATCAAAAGTAACATAGAGGTCTGTTTTCAAGTTAAATCTCAATGGACTTTTAGGAGTCCAAAACATTTCTTTCAGTAGCAACAGCATTTCACTGAAATGAAAAATTACATTCAGCCTAAGTGATCAAATCATTGTAATAATTAATTTTCCCACACTACCATACTCGGGCATTATAGATAAGCTCACCAGCTTAAATATAAACTCCTATGTCACTAGATGGATTGCAAACTGGCTCAAGGACAGAACCCACATGGTTAGAATTGCTGGAGCCATGTCAGACTCCAAACCAGTTACAACTGGTGTCCCACAAGGCTCAGTCCTGGGACCTCTCTTGTTTGGTATATATTTATCGGAGGTACAGGCCAACATGGAAGGACTGTGGCTGACCAAGTTCGCAAATGACTGCAAACTGGGCACCATAATCGACTCTCCAGCCGACACAAGCATCCTCCAAAAGGGCCTCATAGAAACAGACAACTGGTGCCAGAGCCATGGCCTCAAGCTAAATGCCAAAAAGTGTATCATCCCCTTTGGCAAAAACAAAGTGCCCACAAATTACCACATAGGTGGTAATCCATTAAGTACAGAAGAAGTAATTAGGGACCTGGGGACCCAAGTTGATAGCAATCTCTCATTTGACAACCACGTGGCCAAAGTGGTTAGAAAAACATTTTATATAGCCCACCTAATCATGAAGGGATTCACATCTAGATCAGGGGAGGTCATCGTGCCTCTTTACTCATCCCTCATCAGGCCCATAATTGAGTACAATGCCCCTTTTGGGATGTACCTTACCAAACACCTGCAGCACCTGGAAAGACCCCAAAAGTACCTCACCAAGAGGATCAAAGGGCTCAAACAGATGCCATATGCTGCCCGGTTAAAGAAACTCCAGCTCTACTCAGTGGCATACCGCCTGTTCAGAGGCGATCTGTGCCTGACGTATAAAGCCATGTCCAACCCGGAATTAATGGACATGCTGCACCTCAGAAAATCCAAATCCCATCGAGCTACGCACTCGAGAGACTTGAACCTCAGCACTGAAATAAATAGGACATGCTGGAGGGACAGATTCATAACCCAGAGGCTCCCTTCACTCTGGAATAAAATCCCAGTCCAGGTTAGGCAGAGTCCCTCATTGACTCTCTTCAAGAGGAATCTTGATGAGTGGATGGGAGATCGTAGGTTTACCCCGGGTATCACTTCTGTGTCACTGTTAGACAGAGGCACAGTATACTAACCTCGAAAAAGGGCATAGCAAATAAATTTAAAATGGGTGGCGAAAGCCAAACACATTCTGGCTAGGCTTATAAATGCCTTAGGGCAGATAGCCTAGTATGAACCTATGAACCTATGAACCAATATATTCCCATCAAGAGCATAACGAGCATGCTTTACTAGATTTAGCAAAATGCACTATTGCACTTTTGTTGGCATTAACATTTCATCCCATTATTAGTTCCTTACAAATTTAAGTTAATTTTTGTAAATTTATAATTTTATTTGCCAAGATTATAGTACTTGTTATTTTTGCAGTTATCCATGAGTTTTGAAACTCAAGGTCTATTTTCACTGTGAACTTCAGACATAAAAAAGAAAATAATATGGGCCCCAGGACTTAACCTTTGTGGACATTCAAATGTTATTACGCTTAGTTTTAAAACTTCTCCACAATAATTCATTTGAAATAATTTTTTTCTGCTGACCAGTTCTTAATCCAGGTAAAAACATACCAGTTATCGATGTTGTTCACTGACCCATTTAATAAACTGAATTAAACAAAAACTCAGTGCACTCAATAAACCTTTAAAATGTACTGTGTCAATAGTTTAGATAAATCCAATATTATCTCATCAGTTAAGAAGTCTAGGACACTGCCAAGTAAAGCCATGATAGTTAACATCTCTATGATATAACTTATTTGGAAAAAAAAAACATTTTAACAATTCTTTTACAGTACCTTTGAAGTAATGAGGTCAGATGATCTGTCTGTAGTTTTCAATGTTAGTTTTTTTTTCACTTTTCTTATGAATTGGTATGATTACAGTTGTCATTCACTGTTGTGAAACAAAACTGTCATTTAACATTTTTAAACATACTTCTCAGCATATCCAAAAAAATAAAAACAACCACACAGCTGGGATGAAGTTGTCATACCAGTATACAAGAAGTAAAACGAGGAAACTGAGTGACAACAAACACAACTATGAAAATAAACCCAAAAAGCTTTTATTATACGTTAGTGTTTTCACGTTGCCCTCAATGCTTCATCAGACTTTAAAAATACACAGATTAACACAAACTATTTAAAATCCAAAGAACAAATCAGAAACTGATTCAAATTATGACATCATAAAAAGCTATCCAATCAGCTGTAGAAGCACTAACAGCAAATTAGACAATACAATGTCTACCAATGTATAGTAAAAAATAAATCAAAGTATATTTTCTAGTAAAACTTAAATATATATAAAAAACTACTAACCAGTTAAAAACAAACTGCTGCCACTGCAACAAAAATGAATCACCTGTCTAACAAGATAGAAGAATAAAGATGGAAGAATAAAGAATAAATATCAAGGAACCTGCATTCATAAAACTTCTCAGTACACATCTAAGTAGGTATGCTATTATAATCATGATATTTTTTGGCAACATTAATCAGCTTTTATTCTCAAGCTTTTAAGTTTCATAAGTATACATGGGCTTTGCCTGTAAATATTGTGATTATAATAGCAACTTATGCTGCAGTGACAGCAGTTTGTTTTTAACTGGTTTTCATGGCATGCATTTAGGAATTTTTATGTTTTATTGCCACGCTGTGCTACGCTCAAGGAATTGACTGTACTGTTTTTTTTTGTTTTCTTTTTTGGGTTATAGCCATTTGTAAGCATTGAATTTTGTATGTTGGAAATGCCTAGCAATTCTAAATGCAACAGATAGGGACCTACAGCTTTTATATGTTTTCTTTACATAGAGGGACAAATTAAGCAGGTGAATGGGCGTACCTTCGTTGAAGGTTGTGCGTTAGGCCTGGCAACTCAGCATGTAAAAATCAACTGCCAATCATTAGCGGACCGGAGTTCCGCTGTGGCGACCCCTAACCAGGAAAAAGCCGAAAGACAACAACATAAGGCATCAAATATTCATTCAGTCATTTTATTATGCAATTCTGGCAATCAATTGGTCTGATGATCCTTTTTGAGTCTCAAGGAACTATATTTAATGGCTTTGGACTTATATATCCTACCATGACCAAGCACATATGTACTATTAGAACTAGGTGATGAGTAGGGGTCTACTTCAGTTGATCGAACTTTTACAAGTTTGAACCGCATATGGCCGAGACCATATGTTTGAATTTGTAAAAGTTCAAAAACTGATGTAAAACCACAAAAAACAGAAAAAGACAAAATTAAACGTCTATAGCAGGCCTGCACGCCCCACCCACCTTACTTAAATATACCAACTCCAAGATTGCACTACATTACGGAAATGGGAGATCTACACTTTCCGCTCTGTACGGAGATCTCCATTCAGTCAGGTCGGACTTTTATAAGTTCGAACATATGGTCTCTGCCATATGTGGTTCGAACTTACAAATGTTCGATCGACTGAAAGGGACCCAATGAGTAGATAAGTAGTTTTATATATATATATATATATATATATATATATATATATATATATATATATATATATATTTATATATATATGTATATTTAAGTTTTACTAGAAATTATAGCTTGTTTTATTTTTTACTATACATTGGTAGATAGTGTACTGTCTAATTTGCTGTTAGAGCTTCTGCAGCTGGTTGGCTAGCTTGTTATGATGTCATAACTGGAATCAGTCTCTGATTTGTTCTTTGGATTTTAAATTAAAAATACACAGATTAACACTTATTAAGTCTAATGAAGAGTTGAGGTCAATGCGAAAGCACTTACTAAGGTATGATAAAAGCTTTTTTGGTTTATTTTACTTAGCCGTGTTTGTTGTCATTCACTTTTTATTCTGGTTACTCAGTATATCAGATATAGTCCTACCAAATTATCCCTGGTATTCCGTCTGGGCTTTGTGATTTTTTTTTTTCATTTTTTTCAATGCCTGAGAAACTACTTAATCTGTAATAAGGAGATGTTGCAAATTTTTATCACAACATTCATAATTTTAACACATGAAGGGTTTAAAGTAAATTATTTTTTTTTAATTGAGTAGCAAACAGCTTGAATATCACAGAAGGCTTACCCTCTAGCAATAATATATTTGGACTTTTCATTTTGCTCTCTTACTCCAGATATATATGAAAATAATGTTTTCAGACAAGATCATATAATTATACCCAAGAATTTTCATATCTACATTTCAGTTGCTTTACCCTGTGTTGTACAATTATATTATTTTCATGAGATAACACTCTGTTATACTTAGTTTTATACTTAATATAAGTTTTTAATATTCTTTTTATACAGTGTTAAAGTGTGCCTATTTATTCAGCAGAATGGCTTTTAATATTTCCTCTTTCAGTACCTCAGAGGAGCATTTTTTTTTTTTTATTAAATCAAATACTGATTCATCGAATGTGTTCCATATCTTTTCAAAATGATATTCTTCACAATATAGTATAAAAACCCACAGATGGTGAACTTGTCACAGTACTGTCAATGTCTGCTTTATACATGATACATGCTCCTTTAGGCTCAGTTTGACACCTATAAGTTTTCTTTTTTTTTGCCCTACATGCAGGATACATTTTAGTATTTAAACTTGGATTTGTGGCTTCATGTTGTGCTTTTTCATTCAATTTAGTTTTCCACAAGCTGGCTTTTGATGTTGTACTTTTTGTCTGTGCAGACTCAGTAAAGTTAGATTTGTCAATGTGTTTTGGTTAACTGACCTAGATCCTTTAAAATATTAAGGAACCATACTCTAATTTAGTGAATAGTACAGTGTATTTTGTGCACATGATATTTGGGTGGTATCAAAATCCTCTTTTAATCAAGAGTTGGATAATGCTAGAAGCAATGCCCTTTTCATTTTCTTTGTTTACTTGTTGACTTTATTAGCATTATCTTTTTTTCAGTTACTTATAAATATTTTTGCTCTGCATAATACAACTAAATTGTTAATATTAATGAGACCCTTACATGCAGAAAGACTTGTAACAGAACAAACACAACAGAATCAACATACTAAATGGTGGTGCAGTACAATGCCCAGCAAACACACATCTTATTTATACCATGTAGAATTATGAGTCGTACTTGGATCAATTAAATTAGCTGGGTACCAGTAAATGTGCAATTTCTTGGTTGCATGGTGGGACCCCACAGAACAGTCTAAATGATCTGTACTACTGAGGCACTCAGTAAACATACAGACCCCAACCAGAACTAGAGATCATTGGACCAGAAGTGTAATATCTAATATGAAGTCAAAGTGATCTGTATAAAATGAATGACATCACAATATCTCAAAAAATAAACATTTTTTTTACCGGGTACTGTGATGTAAAAAAAAAAAATTATTATATATATATATATATATATATATATATATATATGTATGTCTACTTGAAAACACCGACATGCCAAAACACTGACGATGAGAACAGCGAGACCGGAAGATCGACAACTGAGATGACCGACAGTTTAAACGCCCGACGCTGAGAACACTGACATGTTAAGGTAAGTGTGCGATAGTGACAGACTTTAGGGTTAGGGGTGGGTTATGTGAGTTATGGTTAAGGTGCGGGTAAGGTAAGTGTGTGATAGTGACAGATTTTAGGGCTAGGGGCGGGTTAAATGAGTTAGGGTTAGGGCGTGGGTTAGGTGAGTATGCGATAGTGACGAACCTTAGGGTTAGGGTTTGGGTTAAGGTTAGTGCATAGATAGTTGTGTATGTAAGGTTTAGTGTAGGTTTGTAAGGTTTTTGGTGTGCTTGTGTTGTGTGTGTGTTTTTCGGAAAAGGTATTTGTTTTGTTTTGTTGATTGTCGGGATTGTAGTTTGTCGGGCATGTGAAGTTTCGTGCTTTTAAACTGTCGGTCATCTCAGTTGTCGGTGTTTTCAAGTAGACATATATATAGTTTCACTTTATAATCTCAAAATACTAAAGTATCGAATTTTAGTACTTCGAGACTATAAAGTCAAAAGTGCAGTTACACTAAACTGCATAATATCGAATGCAGAAATGTCTAATCTGCAATTGTGTTCTTGCGTTCTTGATGTGCAGTGCGGTTTATGGATTTAGCTAAGTGGTGTTCTTGTAAGGGTATTGGGTAGGGATTTTAGTGTGTGTGAGTGTGTGTAGTGGTGGTTTTTATGTGTTTGTGTGTTTAGTGCGACCTCGGAGTTAGTATACTGAAGTAGCGGGGGTGTGGGGGGGTGCAGGGGGCTTGCCCCCCTGCTTATAGGTAGGGTAGGTGTGTTTGTTTGTTATGTTGTGTTTGTGTGTATTGTTTTGTTTGTTGTATTGTCATTAGGTAGGTGTATGTGTGATTGTTTGTGTGGTGGTGTGTATATATGAATGATCGCGATTTTGAATTTCACGGTTGTGGGTGTCAGTTTTTTCGGCTTTCGGCTTTATAGTCTCTAGATACTAAAATTCTGTATTTTAGTATCTCGAGATTATAAAGTGAATATATATATATATATATATATATATATATATATATATATATATATATATATATATATATATATATCTTGGCTATGGGATATACATTCCTTTCACATTCCTTTCAGCCATGTTGTGGTGCAGAGGAAAAATTTATTAAAAGGTTTTAAAGCCAAGTTTGAATTTTAATGTTGACGTTACTTCTCATTGTCTTATGCTTGCACTTCTGAGTGTCTTACTTTTGTATCATCTCACATTTCTGTCATGGAGCTCATAACAACACCTAGCTGACACATGTGGCAGGGCACCTAGAAAACCCAGAATGTTGGGGCTTAGAGTCATCAATAAAAACATAAACACACACACACACACACACACACACACACACACACACACACACACACACACACACACAAATGGTGTCACTCAGACAGAAAACATACTGATTTAGTAGTGCTGTAGAAGATTCTGCCAGCATAGTTATACCAACAACTTGTGTGTGATTAACAAGGGGAATACAGGACTAATACATACATTTTGCAGCAATGTAACCACATAGACTTGTGTGACACATAGGTCTGTTTGCCCTACCTAGATGATCCAGTCCCACAGTTTAAGTAAGGATGTTTTCTGTAGTGGTTTACCTCCGCTCCCTGCTTCCACCTATTTGTCTATTCATCACTCTAGATTTAAACAGTATCTTGTTTTCAGAACTCTGTTGCTATATACAATTGAAAGGCTCAAAAACAAACAAGACTAGATTTGACATATGAAGCAACTACACATCTAGAGAGTTGATGACTTTCTTAGCCAAAATAATCAAATATTTGTTTATGAAAAACATACTAATTTTATCCACTGCAGAATTTTATTTGACACTCAGAATTGTTTTCTGGCTGTGAACCATGCATACCTCTCAACTGTCCCTAATTTTGCTGATTGTCCCTGATTTTACCTCATATTTTTGCCCCAGTCCTCATAACATTTTACTAAGGACTGCAGCCAATCAGTAATTCCAGACTTTATTGTTTCATACTTTTTATTGTTCACAAAATGTATGCCAACAAAAAATCTGTTATTCTGTTAATTTTTAAGTGAATTAGAGTAACATTTAAAAAATCTCCCTTGTTTTGGGCTTTTGTCCCCCATTACTTTTGGTTTTGCTCATATTTTCTGAGCAAAAACATTGAGAAGTATGCTATGGTATACAATACTGTCTCACACTCCAAATGTGGGTAGGGCTATGAACATTGTCGTAGAATCCTTTCTGATACACAGAATAGTTTTTGGGGCTGTGCACATTACAGAATTCTTTCTGATACACAAAATGGTCTTGGGGCTGTGCACATTATACAGTCCTTTCTGATACAATGATTTGGGAGCTGTGTAGTGTGTAGAATCCTTGCTCATAGTCAGAAGAGTTTTGTATCTGAGTACAATATATAAACATATTTGTAACTCAGAACAGTTTTGCTGTGTTCAGTATTATATAATTCTATTAGTCACTCACAATGGTTTGGGGGTTCTGTACAGTAAAGAATCCTTTCTGACATTCAGAAGAGTTTTGAGACTGTAACAGTATACAATCCTGTTTGTCAGTTAAAATGGTTTTGGGACTGTGTGCATTGTAGAAACCTATCTGATACTCTGTACACTGTAGAAACTGCACTCCCCTGTCTTACAATAAAGGCCTTGATACCTGGGTACTTTTCCGTTAAACCCCTACCACGTCTTCGTACTGCTGTGTTTCGGCGCTATTTTCGCATTCATACAGGACTGACCAATGTGATGTGAAAATAATCATTTTCATTAGGTAAGGTTAACTTTCTTTTTTTTTTTGTCAGGCAGGCACTACCTACTGCAGAGATGAATGTCTTGTCTGGTGCTACACAGCAGCAGTTTTTATAATGTGGAAAACAACTCCTTTCATTTGCATATGAGGGTGAGTCTGAATAAACCGGGGACTGTGAGCTTTGCCAAGACCGATATTTTTTTAATTGTATTGTAATGCAGTACAACTCTGAAGACTTTTTCAGAGCACCTCGTATAGCTGAGAAGTACAGCTGCAATACGATGTATACTTTATAAAGTTTGCAGTTGTTGATGTGACAGCAATACACATTAATCCTGACACCTGGCTGCCATCTTTCTCAGTACTGTGTGAAATGATACATGCTAAACGTCACCCGATGCAAGCATATCTGGTACTATAAATCTTTTCATCTTCTCTCTTAATGGTATTCCCCTACATTAACCTTTTTCTACAGTGATACGGGATTCTTTCTTAAGTATTACACTAAAAAGGTAACTAGCTTCTGGGTGAAACATGTGTAAAAAAAAAAAAAACCTCCCGTGACTGGTAGGGGTTTAACGGTGGACTGCAGCTATTTCTGCAATGAAATAGAAACCTATCTGTACACCTAACATAACAATAGACACCAGCAAAATACAGCAGCGTGAACTGGTATGGTTTTTAACGGAAAAGTACCGATACCTGTATATTTCTATTGGATATAACCAAAATGTGAATCATAAACTACTTCTACAAAGGTTAATATCAGCAGTAATTAGATTATTCAGTCAGACATATTCTGATTACAGAGCTACAAAGCAAACTTTGTCAACTGTAATAGCTCCATTTTCTTAGATTATAGCAGTCCCATGTGTACTTTCTACCTTAACTGTGTTCAGTTCATTTTTTTAGCAGTCTACTGTTTCCCTTCCTTAAGTTTATTTCTCTTCTTGTGTAACTGCTGAGTTCTAAACCAGTAATTTTCCACAGATGCACTGCTGCATTCTGGCTTATTTTTCCCTTTGTTTTGCTGATCTTTGGGATTTGGGGTGGCCTTTGGACTTTTGTATTTCAAAGTCCGTAAAAACCTCCTTATATTATACAGTTGTTCTAACAGTCAAGAGCAATTGTTTACTGTTATCACCATTATTCAGGTCAAGGTAATATTGGCTTAACTCTCCTACTAAAACTATGTCCTAGAGTAACAAAATCAAGACATCATCTAATAGCTTAGAGGCATTTTAAACTGCATTGTTCCTTTTATTTATGTCTCTCTCAGCAGATTTGTGCTGTTTAAGTAAGTCACTGATTACTTTTTTTTCTCTGTCTCTTTACCAAGTTTTCAGCACATTTTGTTCGCCCTTGCTAATGCTTGGGCTCACTCTGCTCCCCTACCCTACCCACAATTTCCACCCACCCTCTCTTACTCTACATTTATACTTCCATAGCACCACCTACATACTCCTCAAACCAATACCATCAGTTCCCGCCAGAAGAAAACAATCAATAGAATTGATCCCAGTAGTAACACCCACTCTTGTTTACCATCCAAGACTCTCTCTCAAGCTGTCTTAATCCTTGCTCCCTATGATTATCAAATTACATCTCTACAACTATCCCAGTACCCTCCTAACATTTTCTAATCTTTATTTACAACAAAGATAAAACCCAGTTTAAATAAGATGTTCCTAACTCAGATTATGTTACTATTCCTCCTCATTCTACTAGCCTTTGTCTCCAATTAGCAAATCCACCTTCTTCAAATTCTTAGGACTTCAACTAGTCCTCACAGAGAATATCAACACCTACCCAGCTTGCTTTCTCCATAACAACATATCTCTATAGACACACCATATCTGATTTATTTACTTTAAATATCTTAAAACTAAGTATTCAAATTTATTATCAAATACCAAACTACCACTAAAATATAACTGGCCACACACTTCTCTCTGTAAAATATCAGTTAAAAAAAATGGGGGAGATATTCATCCCAACCCAGGTTCAATTGTTCATAAAACCATCACTTCTGACCCCATCGATGTCCACACCCCACCACCACCCCCAACTAAGGAAACCACAGTAAAAAACCTTTCTAAAGCAAACTTCACCTTACTTAAGACAGAGGTGGTACGTTTTACAGCCCCCACGCTAAAGGATAATATTGCCCAAGATGCAGAAACCTTTACAAATACACTCTATGAGCACCTACAAGGATGCATAGATCATGCCATCCCTAGCAAAACCAAGACTCACTCCTCTAAGAGAAGGAATAAACAGGCTATACAATAGAAGGAGGAAACTAGTTCAGAAAAAAAACAAATCCCAAGAAGGAAAGACATCCCTGATCAGTATCAGTAAGATACTAAGATCCTTCATGAAATCATCCAAGGCTAATTTCGAAAGAGAAATAGCCAAGGATTCAAAAGATAACCACAAATCCTTCTTAGCTATGTTAAGAATCTAAGTGGCAACTCGCAGATATGCACTGAACTAGTGCAAAATAGTACAAAATATACTGAACCTACTGATATTGCCAAAATCCTGGCAGATAGATTCAGTGCAAACTTCACCCACAACAATACCGGAAAAGTGTAGTGTCCCAAAAATCACAGATGCACAGGTGAAAACAGCCCTTTCAAAAGCCAAAAACACAGCATCAATGGGACCAGATGGTGTCCCAGGCTGCGTCTTGCATGAACTACAGAACAAACTAACCCCCACCTAAACACGCTGTTCAACCTCAGCCTCTCCACAGGCTACGTGCCCATAGAATGGTGCACAGCAACGGTTATTCCTCTCCACAAAGGTGGGGCCACAACTGACCCTGGTAACTATCGCCCCATAAGCCTGACTAGCCTGGTCTGCAAGGCTATGGAGCGCATCATCATAGAACTCATTAACAAAGACAATGGGAACCTCCAAACACTTGACCCGACCCAGTTCAGCTTTAAGAGCAGATCATGCCTACTAAACCTGGTTGACTTCTTCAAAACAGTCACCAAGGCCATAGACGAGGGAAAAGTGGTTCACACAGTCTACCTTGTCCTCGACAAGTTTTTTGACACCATTCCCCACTCGGGTATTACAGAAAAACTCACCATCCTGAACATAAACTCCTACATCACAAGATGGGTTGCCAACTGGCTTACAGACATAACTCACATGGTAAGAATAGCGGGCTGCAGGTCCGACTCTAAACCAGTCACAAGAGGTGTCCCGCAAGGCTCGGTCCTGGGACCCCCTACTGTTTGGCATATACTTCTCAGAAGTACAGGCAAACACAGGAGGACTATGGCTAACCAAGTTCACCGATGACTGCAAACTGAGAGCCATAACTGACTCTCCGGCTGACACGGACATCCTCCAAAAGGGCCTTACTGACATGGACACCTGGTGTCAAAGTCATGGCCTCAAGCTAAATGCCAAAAAATGCATAGTCATCCCTTTTGGGAAAAACAAAACACCCACGAATTACCACATAGGTGGCAGCCCTCTTAATATAGAAGAGGTAATAAGAGATCTGAGGACCCAGGTAGATAGTAATCTCTCCTTTGACAATCATATTGCCAAAGTAGTTAGGAAATCCATCTATGTGGCCCATCTAATTACTAAAGGGTTCACATCTAGAAATAAAGAGGTTATAGTGCCCCTTTACTCGTCACTCATTAGACCCACCATAGAGTACAATGCTCCATTTGGGATGTACCTCACAAGACACTTCCAACAGCTGGAAAGACCACAAATGTACCTCACCAAGAGGATTACTGGCCTCAAACGTATGTCCGATGCAGCCCAACTGAAAAAACTCTGGCTGTACTCAGTGGCATATCGCTTACTCAGAGGTGATCTCTGCCTGTCTTACAAAGCCATGTTCAACACAGAATTGATGGACATGCTATACCTAAAGAAATCCAAGTCACTGCGAGCCACGCGCTCTAGTGAGCTAAACCTCGCTACAACAATAAATAGAACATGCTGGAGGGATAGATTCCTGTCACAGAGACTCCCTATACTTTGGAACAAAATTTCAAATTACATCAGACAGAGCCCCTCACTACACTCTTCAAGAGAAACCTTGACGAGTGGATGGGTAACAGAAAATACACCCCTGGGATCACTTCATTAGCTGTGCTTGACAGAGGATCAGTTAATTAATCAATGGGGTGGCGAAAGTCAACACACTCTGGCTAGGCTTATAAATGCCCTCCAGCAGATAGCCTAGTACCTACCTATGAACCTATAATAAACCAGTCACCTAATACATCTCAACAAAAAAACAGAACCCAAACTCACTTTACTAAATATGAATGTAAGATGTATGTGCAATAAACTCCATGATATATATGCCTACCTTGTCACATACACTCCTGATGTAGTCATAGCTACTTAAACCTGGTTAAAAAAAGAAACAAAGGATAATAACATCATTCCCCTGGATACAATATACTCAAGCATGACAGATAAAACAAGCGTGCAAGTGGTGTAGCAATCATCTATAAAATTCCCCTAACCATCACCTTACTTCCACAGGAAATGCCCACATTTAACAATGCTGAACTTCTAATACCACTCCTAAAAATCAACAATATTAAAACTATATGTTTAACAGCAGTTTACATACCACCAGGAAATAATATTGATACTGCTGAAAGTATCCTGTATTGGATATCCCAACAAATTAACCATGAAACTATAATACTTCTAGACTTAAATATAGACTAGCAACTCATAAATTCCACTACCCCCAATGAATCCATAAACTTGTTCAACTTTAGACCATTAATAATAACCATACCTATTAGAATCAATAAAACTTCAGGGAGACACTCAGCATTAGACTGGATTCTTACAAACAAACCAGACAAACTGACAAAAGTAGGCTACCACTCAGCATAAGTGACCACATAGCAACATATGCTATTAGAACTCACCATAACCTAGATAAATGTATTATCTATAATTGAATATTAAATACAACCAATTTCAGCAAAGATATTTTCAATGAAACACTAAAACAATATAACCGGAATGCACTTAGAACAATGCCACTAGATACTGCTGTAAAACACTTTAATAACATATTCTTACATACTTTAAATAATCTAGCATCAGTATGTAATAAAAGAGTAAATTTCAACCCCGCACCATGGCAGACAAAACAAACAAACAAAAAAATTATGAAAAAAGATGATAAAGCCAAGAAAAATTGGTATACAAATAAAACTCAAAATGCCTTCCAGCAATTTAGACATCTTAGAAACCTTACCAAACTCCATGTCAAACAGGATAAACAAACATACTATACCAACCTACAAGACAAACTGAAAAACAGCCCAAAACTTTTTTAGTCATCACTAAATAAACTACTCCACTCTGACAAGACCATCACTCCCTCTGCAAAAACTGAAAATATGACAGACTCTATCCCCATACAGTTTAATTCCTAGTTTACACAACCGATATCTCTTGTTGACATTAATACATCTGCCCCACTCTCTCTACACCTCTGCAGTCAAAACCACCCACAGCTCTTCAATTTTAGTCCAGTACCTACCTCGCTCATAAGGAAGTTGATCCTTAAACTAAAAACTTCTTCCATAGCTGTAGACCAACTACCATCAGACTACCTAAAATGGCCACAGAAGTCATAGCCATCCCTGTATCCACACTAATTAATAGGTCCATAGCAGAAAGATATGTCCCATCACTGTGGAAAAAATCCTACATCATACCACTGCACAAAGGCAGCACATGTACAGAGTTTAATAACTACAGACCAATAGTGATTCTCTCTCCCTCTCTCCAAAATATTAGAGAAATATATCCATTTGCAGCTGATGCAATACCTAACCTGAAATAACTTGCTCTCAGAAACCCAACATGGCTTTAGGTCCCAGCACAGCACAGTAGAGCACTACTGCTCTACTACATTTTACCAATATAATAAACCAACATAGAAACAAGGGTCTGCTTGTGTCCACCATGTTCTTAGACTTGTCAAAGGCATTTGATACCGTCTCTCACCAGCAATTGCTCGTTCAACTCTGTTCAATAGGACTTTTACAATATTTTTTGTTGTGCTTTCTTAATTACCTAACTGGAAGGCAAGAAGCCATTAAATGGCTACAAACCTACTCATCCTTTTAACCAGAAAATGCAGGTGTCCCTCAGGGCTCTATCCTGGGTCCTCTCCTATTTTTATATATTTATTAATGATCTCCACACCTCCATTCACCATGCTAGTTTAGTTCAGTATGCAGACGACTCAACATTAATATGTGCAGCCTTAACAATAGTTCAGTAGCTCAAAGACATTACCCAAAAATTGTTGTCTTCTGTAGAAACCTGGCTCAAAGAATCAAACCACCTACTCAACCTCAAGAAAACTAAGTTAATGCTTTTTACCTTAAAACGTTGCCAAAATCAAAAGCATTTTTTACCATAAAGTCAGCAAATAATACTGTCATTGAAACTGTAACTCTCAGTAAACATCTAGGCATTATAAAACATGACAATCTCAAATATGCCTAGCATATACTGCACACTATTAAATCTACACGCTAGCAACTAGGCTCACTTTATAGGATCAATGGAGTCCTTACAGATACTACAAGAAAAACTCTAGCCACCACCTACTTATTGCTGACTCTCTTATATGTTACTCTAACAAACTTAAACAATACTCAAAAAAAGAAACTTGTCTCCTGCTACAAGAAAATAACTAAATTTGCCACCAACTCCCTCATAGGATCCACAATTGTCATAACTTAAAACAATTAAACTGGCTTGAACTACACAACTACCTAACATATTCACAATTAACTACAGCAAACAAACTCATTCATCATCCAGAAAAATGTCCTGCACTACATAACTTATTAGTGACCTACTTCCAGCAAGGGACCTTGCTCTAGTAACAAACTTACTGCTTAAAAATAAGTCAAACATTGTTGCAGGAGATTCAATCTACTCCCAGTACATTGCTAAACTCTAGAAAAGTATCCCCACACAAATAAAATTCTCCAACAAACTCTTGTTTTAAACCACCGCTTAAACAGCATCTTAACCAATCCTGGTCCTGCACATGCTCATCTCAAGGTTGAGACTTTGTGTTCACCATACGATGCTCTCCAAATACTCTTCTTAAACAGACTACACTCAACCTCTCACTGAAATGACAAAACAATTTTTATACATAGCTGCTGCCTGTACAATCCACTAACTTGCATGTGGGCTTTAACTTTAGTAACTTCTACCACTGTAGAATCTTAGAATGCATAAATGTAACTACTGTTTGTGTATAAATGTAAATAGAAATGTAACTACTCTGTGTTTAACTGGAACTTAATATAATGCAATGTAAGCAAATGGAGCTTTTCTCCCAGGGCTTCTGCTGAAAATGGGTATTACCCAGTCTGACTTTCCCGGTAAACAAAGACAAATAAATAAATAAAACATACAAATCCAAATGGGCATGGATTATATATCAAGTCCCTAGAATGGCAGCAGATATTCCAAAAGGATTATTGCAGAAGCCTGCTACACTTTACCTTGTTTACTAACATATTGAACGTCTGACTGTAAAAGTGATATAATATGCAAATTTCACTATTCTTTGATCTACACCTGATATTCTTAAGATGTTAACTCATCAATGACATGCTTTCAGTAACCTTCAGGCCTGACTCTCATCTTGTGAGCTCACATCTGATGTCATCTTGCATCTTGCATTTGTTTCCTAATGATTTTTATACGTCTTTATGTCCATCACTAGCAAATATGATTTCCTGGTATAACTATATTGTACCTCTGTCTGCCTCATCAACCAACCTGATAAATATATCTGTAACTCACTGCAAAAAAGACAGTGCTTATTTCTAAGTGAACATCTCAAATTATGGACCCAGCTGTCTGAAGAGATTAGAACCTCATAGAACATAAATACTTTCAAACAAGGAATACAAAACTGCTTTGCAGTATACTGGCTATACCCAAATTTAATTTCAACCTCTGCTACACCATCTGTTCAGAATGCACCTTCCACCCATAGTACACCACTTTCCTTTCTCCAGTAGTCCTCTCTATTCCTGTCATCTTTTGTCTGTTTATGATTCATTTAAAGGGGTAATGTGCCGATCCCTGACAGATTTCAAACATTACCCAGGTGCAAGGCACAGGATTACAGCTGCACACATTGTACGGACATAGATACAAGTGATACAGAACAGACAGTTTAAACATGAGAAAAAACAAACTGTCCACAAGTATGAGCTACCAGGCACATAAAACTAGAACTAATTTATGTTGACAGGTTATTTGAACCATATATTTCCAAAGAATGCAGAGCGGTTTAAAAGGTTTTTGCCAGGCTGATGGTGCTGTTAGTGACCCATTTAAGAATGAGTTTAGGGAACTGGAGGGCCAGTGGGGGGGTACATGTAGTGTAAGTCTTTTTCCCAACATAGAGGGAAGAGATCAATGAACCTCTCTGTATAGGAACTTCCCCACAGAGTATGGAATGCTACCTAAATCTTGTTGTCTGTCAAAATGGAAGGAAGGTGGCAGGTGTACAATGTCAGTATATGCCATCAAGTAAAACAGGTTAAGCAGAGACCTGGACTGTGTAGAGTATGCTTTACTTACCCTATAGAAGGGTTGGGGGCGAGGCATGCAGACTCTCCCAAAAGTAATTTAAAAAATCTATGCAAGATTTTAAATGCCCTTCTCTTCCCACACTCTTTACTGCTTAAACGTCTTGTTCTTGTGCCTTGGAGCTTTCCTTCTTCTCTTTCCTCTCCTCTAATACTCCTGATCCTCTCCTCTAATACTCCTGATCCTCTCCTCCAATACCCCTGATCCTCTCCTCCAATACCCCTGATCCTCTCCTCCAATACCCCTGATCCTCTCCTCCAATACCCCTGATCCTCTCCTCCAATACCCCTGATCCTCTCCTCCAATACCCCTGATCCTCTCCTCCAATACCCCTGATCCCTAACATCACTTTCCTTTACTGTCTTCTTCTTTCTTCATACCCACAACCTATTACCTTCCTACGCTTTTTATTCTAATATTTATTCCCGCCTTCCATTTTCTCCCTCATCTGTTATTACTAAATACTAGAGTGAGGACATTCTGTTTATAGTATTAGTCTACTAAGCCCAGGGCTGGAGAGGCATAGAGCAGCTTAGTCTCCATTCTCTGGTAATAATTCAAATAGACTAGTTTCCTTCTGTATAGAAGTCCATTAGCATTAATGCCACCCATGAATTTATGGTCACCCACCCAGTCACTGAAGTTTTCATTAAAGGTATGCAGAAGGGTGCTCTGCTTGATGTATACAGGAAGTCTGTTCCAAAGGTAAGGATGCACTGGATAAGAAACTTATCCTGCTAGCAGATATTAATCATACAGCACGGGCATATGTTCTTGGAGCAGGTATTAGTTAAGCTGTTTGTTCTGTGAAGGTGAAGGAGGTCAAAAAGTATGTGTCTTTCATGGTATGAAATGATACAAATTTCAATTCACAGGAGCCCGAAAGTCACTTAGTAGAGGGTTAAAGGTTTTGTCTGTCAGGGTAGATTAAGCAACTTAAACTAGAATTTTTGTAGTTAGGAAACTCTGTGACCTTTCAAGTTATATAAATTGTTTAGAGGCATACCTCTTAACCTCTCCATGCAAGAAATCTGGACAAAGTCAAATATAATGGGGGACAAAGGCCCAAAAATAGGGACATACATTAAATATTGTAAATATTATAAACTTATAAAATTGCTAAAATAACAGGATTTTGTTGATATATATTTTCTGAAGGATATCAAGTTTGAAACTCAAATGTCTGTCTTTGTTTACTGACTTCAATCCCCAGTGATTTGCCAGGAAACCATAAATTTTGAGGAACAGACCAAAAATATCAGGCAAAAATCTGGAGATTCTGTGAAAATCTGGACAGTTGAAAGGTATGTTTAGAGGGTACATAGTATTCAGTAATGGCAAGTGGAGATACCCCCTACTCGGACTATATAAAAGTAGTCTGTAAACCAATTAGCTATCCAGCAGACAATGTAATGGTTAATAATGAGACTAGAGAATGCCTGTGTTATGAATGGTGATAAAGGCTTTACCAAGGTCAAGGTAAGCAGTATAGACGGAATGACCTTCAGCTAAAGCTTCTTTGACCTTGTTAACAACTTTGACCAAATTGAGTAGGCATGATCTGCCCTTAACAGATTCAGACTGATGGGGTTCAAGAGTCTGAAGGTCAGCTGTGTCTCTATTAATTAGGTTCAGTAATAATATGTTCCATAGCTTTACAGATAATGATAGTGAGACTGACAAGCCTATAGGTACCAGAGCTTGTTGCAGGGTTGCCCTTGTGGAGTAGAACAGCTAAGTTTCATTAATATCCTGTAAACAGACTAAAATTTAAACAGATTTAGGACAGGCTGGGCTACATAACACTGATACTTGCAAAACAACACTCTACAATGCTCTAAGGCCATATGAAGCTAGTGTTTTAAGTTTTGGAAAGAGGAGAAGCCACTTCAGCAAGGGTAATAATTAGGGGAAACTGTGGGGGAGATGCGACGTTGGAGCTATATTTATTAACAAGGACAATGACTACAGTTCTTTGTTTGAAATGGGGTGCACCATTGGAGACAAGTTCAGAGCAGAATTAGTTGTTGCTTCCACATTTACAAATGTACCAGAAGAAGGCCTTGTGGTTGATCATAGTGCTGAAAGCAATTCTGTGGTCAGTTCATATGTGAGAATGCTAGAACTCTGAGGAGTATGCAGAGGCAAGGTTGGCATTATGAATGTATACCTGACTTTGATGGCTGTACTTGTCCAAGTTACCTGTAAGGAGTAATAGCCTGGCTTTAGAATAGTCATGAAATACTGTGTGGTTTGTATCAATCAGGACACTTGTGAGGGTGAAGGCAATGGCTAGGTAATCAGATTTTACCAGGGAGGTAAAAACAAGTGGGATAGAACAGGAGAGGCAGCTGTTTATAAGGACAAGGTCAAGAAGCTTAGCACCCCCACTTGGGTCAGGGACAACTTGTACTAAAATACTGATATTCACAAATCAAAGACTCTTGGAATATTCAATGAAAATGTACAGTTTTGCCAGCTGATAGAAAGACAATTAAAATCTCCCATAAAAATTGTATTAGGTTAGATGAATAGCTCACCGAGTTAATTTAGGTAATCAGAATGTTCTGAAGAGGGCATGAAAAGGGATCTGTAGTTAGCAAATATGTGATATGCATTTTGTGAGATATGTTTGGAGCAATAACATTTCTAAGATGATATAATGCTATATTTGTCTGGACACAATGGGGTGCTTAATAAATATGGACAGACCCCTGCAGTTTCTGGAGGTCCTGAGTATATGGTAGGTATAATATCTTAATTAAGAGGTGATACTATATTTTTTAAGCTAAGTCTCAGCAATTATACAAATATGGAAGTTTTCAATGAGGAGGTAATCCTGAAGTTCTATAACTTTGTTCTTAAACTTATAGCACTGAGCACAGCAACTTGGGTATGGTCTGAATTGGAATTTGCGATGCTGATGAGTTAAACACTACTTAAAATATACACTACAAAGGGAGAAAAAAAGGTTCTAGCCAGCATGCTGACAGGTGTAGGCCATTTCAGGCAAAGCAGAAGAGTCAGTTGACTATCTAGTCACAGCAGATTTACACTGTATCCCATTACAATGACACAAGTTGTCAAACCAAGTATTCTAGAAAGTAATTTTATGTTTGAATGTTGGCTTTATTCTTTTTTAAAACATCTTTATTAAAGATGACATGTGATAGAGGCACCTATATTGTAATACAAAAGCAAACCAACCATATTAACATTTTAACATCTTATTTTTTTATTCTCATGCAGCAAACATTTTAACATTTTTTTCCACTGTAGCATTACATATATTGCTCAATTCCTGCTTTCCTGTGAATCTCACTCCTCCTGCTGAACACTATTTTGCATGTATTGCTCCCCAAATTGTATATATTTCTATGTAATTTACACCTTCTCTTTTTTAATATCCCACTTTCAATTATTTTATCTCCTTTACAATATTCAGTAATTCAGATTTTGATTTATATTTTCTAATATTTTTTTTTTTTGGCAACCAATGGCATTAAACTTAGGCCATTGTATGTCTGGGCAATTCAGATCCTATAAACCAGCTCAGAAGAATCATTACCTTAGTTACAACCATTTGCTTCCCCAATGCTTCTGACAAGGTATTCTATAGGGCATTTTAAAAAAATTACCAATTCTTTGCACACCCCCCACCAAAAAAAAACTCTTCCCAATTACCTATCTGTCTGTCTTGCTACTAAATCTCTAGAATTTGTTTTCTGCCTGAGGAAAAAATATTTGAAGTTGGCTTGGGGTATAAATGTATCTGTGCAAATACTTCCAAGCAAAAATCCTAAACCTTCTGGACTTTGTTATATACTTGAAAGCTGCACATATGTTCTCCCGTTGTTCATTTGTATAGTGCCTTTCCATTCTCTCTTCCCAACATTTTCTAATCGCTTCTGATTAATCATTACAGTTATCATGAATATTTCATATCCCCAACTAATTATCCCTTTTTTAACAGAAACTTGTATTCCGGACTCAACCAAACACACTACCAGAGATGGTCTTTCATTTAACAATCCCCTGTCCCATTATATTTGCCTATACTCTGTAAAGAACGGAGTCTCTAACCTACAGTGCCAACTTTTGCTTAGCCTCATCCCACTCTATGACCTTTCCCACTCCAGTTATTTGCTCCCAAACTTTTGCCTTCTTTTCTAATTTTTCCCAGTAAATGCCAGCCTCCTCTTGTCTACTTTCTATATGCCTACTTACAGCCATTCCTATTGATAAAACTCTCCTTTCTCCATCCCCATGTTGGTTTAGTTCTTTAAATACCTTCTGCTGCTTTACAAATATAAGGACATGCATCCAAAATCATGCTCGCTCCTTTCTTTTTGCGCTGCCTCCCATTCATCATCATTCCTTTCCACTTTAACTTGTAACCTTTAGCTGGTGAGCTTGTGTTTATGAATATGAGCCTTAACCTTGCATCTCTAAAATACCCCATCAAATCATGTCATCATAAAACACCTTGTTCTAAAGGAAAAATCATCTTATCCCATTTACCTCTTGCCCACTTCCTTTCCCAGATAAATTATGTCAACTGTTTTATTAATTATCATCCACATCATCTCCTCTGTTTAATAAAATATGCCTAACCAGTATGTAAAACTAAAGGGACTAAAAACATTTTCATTGTTTGCAGGCTCCCTATTGAAATGCCAGCATGTGAAATGTTGAATGCAGACATACTGAAAAAAAATTAAAAAAAAACACAGGAGAAGAGTGAATCTGAAAGATAACTGTTCTAAAAACTTCTTTTTGCAGGAGTGACAAGCACCCCTGCACCCCCATTCCCCCCAAACATATACAAACTCCAAGATCGCCATACCTCAGAGAAAAGGGAATATTCAGAGAAATCGCATCTCAGACTTAGTATATATAAAAGTGTAATCTTTCGGCCATTCAGTCTCCATATTTCAGGACTCGATCCAGTGGTTCCTCGCACTTCAAATAATTGTTCTGTCATACCAATGTCAAGTTAAAGTCATAATAAACCACAGGGGTTTATAACATATCGTTGAACTTACTATTTGTTGACTAGCTCTTTGTCGAACTCTTTTTATTGAAACCTCTTTTTGTCGAATGATCATTTTAGTGAACATTTTCCCAGGAGAAAAAACCCAGTGGGCTATGATTGGGAATTTGCCCTTTTCACCACTGTAGTGATCTTGGAGTTGGTATATTTATTTAGGGGGGTGTTGGGGGTGCAGCCCTCCACATTAGGGGATTTGGGGGCAAAGAACCCCACATGAGTCGGTTTTAAATGCCGTGGTTTTTGTGATGATCAGTAGTTGGACTGTTGGTTGTTTTCTCTGGGAAAATATACACTAAAATGATCATTTGACAAAAATAGGTTTTGACAAAGAGAGTTTAATGAAGAGGTAATCGACAAACTGTCAGTTCGTCACTATGATATAGACTCAACCACATACCCTTTCTGGATTATTACATCCCATAGGCAAATAAATTTAGATTTTTCACATCACATTTTCTAAGCTCAAGATAAATTTTGTTATTTTAGCACTCATTAGCAATCAAGCAGAACTTGTATGTAACAGTGGCTGAGTTTCTTCTGTGTTTAGTTTTGTATTGTTCGATGAAAAGTAATTAACAGCAGTATGCAGATTATGTAAACCTTGGGTGACTATATCTTCCTTAATACTTCTTGAAGTAGGTTTTCAACAAGGAAAGAACGGCAGGCTAGTTTGTAATATTTTAAGATCACTTCTAGAGTGCAGGATGAACATTGCCATTAACATTTTTTCATGTCAGTTAACAGGAAAAGGAATTATACATGACATAAACTTAACACAGAAAAATGGAAACACAGGAGAAAGGCAAATCTTGAAAATTGCTCTTCTCCTTTAAACTTAGTTTTGCAAGGGGGCAAGCCCCCCCCCCAACTTATATATACCAACTCAGAAATGGGCATACTTCTGAGAAAAGGGAATATTCCAAGAAATGGTATCTCAGACTTAGTATATGTAATTCCAGTCTTTCATGCATTCAGTCTGCTCATTTCGGAACTCACTCTAGTGGGTCCTGTCATTTCAAATGGTTACCCTACAGATGATATTTGGACAACAGGTTTTCAGATGGGCACTTACATGTAAGTTTTGTTTCATTCATATAATCTTTACTAACTAGGTAAAACCCAGAAACAGATACTTTTTAAAGTTTGTTTTAGAGTATTTCAGTTGGTTTGGTGACTTGTTTTTAGTCAGATGGTACATGAATTAAGCCTTATTTCCAGCCTAAGGGCTTATGAGTTCTATCTTACTGTGGCCTACACAATAGTACATTAAGTTGTGAACTTGTATATAAGATACTACAGAAAAAGTTCACAACAATTTAAATGCATAGAGATATTAAGAGGTGTACAGTCATTTGCCGTTTTACGATAATGACAGTTCGCATTAGATTGTTGTAATGTCGACTGCTAAAGTAATGAAAGGAAAAAATGATATTTGAATATTGCTTTTTGCAGATCCCATGTCAACTATGACAAAGGTGTTTTCTAAATAAGTTGTTGATACATAGTGAAAACAACCCCTTCCTTTGCTTTTTGCTGCTATTTTTTTTTCAGAAAAATGCAGCAGTTACATCAAAGTAAAATTAAACAGAATCAGACTTTATGAAATGTATCATCAGAAGGTTAACTTTGCTAGAGTTTACCTACTGCAGATACAGCCATTCATAAGATCCACAAATATATTTCTTTGGCTTTTTCATTATGGAGAATACTTTTAAATTATCCAAAAATATTTCATGACATAACAAGGGGTACCATTTACTTTTTTTATTTTATGAAAATGCAACTTTGAACCTTTGCAATTTAATATCAGCTGTTTACAACATTTAAACAGTTTAGTGATGTACATAATGACATTCTGCGGTGGTGCAGCGGTAGTGTTGTTGCCTCACAGCAAGAGGTTCTCCCGTTCAATTCTCGGCTTGGGTTGGGAGTGCCTTCTGGGTGGAGTCTGCATGCCCTCCCTGCGGTCGAGTGGGCGTTCGGAAGACATGTGTTGAATGGGCGTGCCTTCGTTGAAGGTTGGGCGTCGGGCTGGCAACTCGACACCATAAAAATCAACTGCCAATCATTAGTGGACCAGAGTTCCGCTGTGGCGACCCCTAACTGGGAAAAGCCGAAAGACAAACAACAGTGATGTACATAATGAACTGTCACTGCCAGATGTTAGATACTGATATAAGTGCCTCACCACCACCATACCTTTCAACTGTCCAGATTTTTCCAGAATGACCAGATTTTTGCCTCATATTTTTGGTCTGTTCCTCATAAAATTTGTGTTTTTCTGGCTCTGCGTTTGGCATCCTTTGCCAGAGGTCTAGAGTGTTTCTGTTTGAATCCAAGCCATCCAAAGCTAAGAACAAGAAAAAAAGTTTATTTTGAGCATTATCTGCACTTTTCTAACCGTATTTAATGAAACTCTGCATTACTTTCTGTTTTTATTACTGTTTTTTACTGTTTGTACCTGCACTTGTTTTGCACTGTACTGTTGCTTCCTTAGGAAAGACTAGATCCAGACCTGCTTAATTTAGCCTGTTTTCCATACACATGAACACAAATGCAGTCATCTTGCATTAAGGAGGGCTCCCCTCACCCTTGTGGCAGAAGAGTGTGGAGAAAGCCTTGTCTGCACTGGGGATTGCTGGAGAAAGAGTCATTGTATGATTTCCTATTGGCAAAGTAGTTTAAGAGTGTTTAATTTTGCCTATATTTGAGCCAAGCATTTGCACATAGCTAGATGTTAGTGGTGTCCTGTATAGACGCAAATGCCTAGAAACTATTTTTTTCCTAGATGTCTGTCAATTGAACCCACCCAAGCACCCTGCTGTACTGCTGACAACTCAGCTGAGCACTGAGCAGTGTTGTCACACTTCTTTGTCCCTAATCCTCAAGAAAATATGTCCCCTTGTTAGTCGAGTTAGTCCTAGAACAAAAAGCTGATCCAACTTGCCCACTCACTAATTAGTACTTACAGATTAACCTGCTACAATGGACAGTCTGTTTCCCAACATTTCTCCAGCCAACCTGATTGATATGGGCATCTTCGGGCAATGTAGTAATTGCCACATGTATACTGACAACCACTTGCTCCTAAAGCAAGCAAATACAGTATGTGAGAAATGTAACTATACCATGAAACTGTAACCAATCCTCTCATGTAGCAATAAACAAGACATCAAACAGGTTGTCAGCACACACACTTGTTCTCTCACACAGGATAAGGACAAGTCACATAAACCCACATATACTGAGGTAGTCACTAAGAGCCTATCAAAAGACCAGAGACCTCCTAAGTGCAATCAAATCACACATACTGGAATACAAACAGACCCCACTGCACAAAGCAACGCACATGCAAGTGTCTCAACAAATAAGCCCCTAAGGCAAAACACTTCAAAACCTAATGTCCTGGTCCTATGCAATTCCATAATGAGACACACAAATATCCCCCTCACAAGGCTGGACAAAGAGAAGGTTGCAGTTAGCTGCTTGTCAATGCTAGGATTCATCTAATCTCACACACACTCAAGTCACTCAACAACAATTACCATTATGATTCTGTCATAGTACATGTTGGGATGAATGACTTGAGATATACCTCTCTGGACTATGTGAACAGAGGCATGACTAAACTCTCAGATTATGTGTCCCAGGCAGGTATGTCCCCAGCACTAAGCAGGATTTTACCTTCGCCCAGGATGATGCCACAATACAGACAAAAAATTATTGACTTCAACAATTGGCTTAGCTTCTGGTGTCAGTCCAGGAGGATCCAGTAACTGTCAGCCTGGAAAGACATGGTCGACATGGTCAACAGACCATGCTACTTTGACAGAGATGGTCATTACCTGTCGCCTCAAGGCTTTCAGATACTGGCAAAGAAGCTTGCCTCCCCCATAGTGTCTTTTTTAGGCAATGTCAAAACAACAAAATTCTTGACGTAAAGAAATCCACCAGAGACAAACTCAAGGTTATGCTGCTTAATACTAAGAGCCTATACAGAAAACTGCACTCCCCGGGAGCACTCCTCACCTTGGAAGATGCTGACATCTGTGCAGTCACTGAGACTTGGTTCATAATCACAGAGAGCACCCCGGCCATACAACACTACAATGCCTTCCACATGTTCAGACTCAAAGGTGGAGCTGTATCCATCTTAAATAAATCCAAATATGCCCCAAGACCAGTTAAACAGTAAGACTGTCTGGAACTACTCCAGGTCCAAATAACTTTAGGTAAAGCACCCTACCACATAATTTCTAGCTACAGGTCCCCCGCCAAGATACAATAGAAGCACACCACCTACCTGGACTTGCTAGAATTACTCCCTATACAGCCAAACACTTTGGTCATGGGAGATTTCAACTATCCTTCCACTGATTGGGCAACATACACGAGCACAAACATGATTACCCTGAGGTTCCTGGACTTTGTTAATTCAAACACTCTGGAACATTTAGTCTGCACCCCCTACAAAGGACTTGAATGTCCTGGACTTGGTACTCACCAAAATGGGGGGGCGGTCACTGCCCTACCCCCTTTGTGCTGCCCTTCCTGGTAAGGTCAGACCATAAATCTGTCTTGTTTGAAGTAAAGATCACACCTGACACCCCCACAGGTGCACAAAAACTGAAAAATTTCTCCAAAGCAAACTTTAGCCTACTAAGCAAAGGTATAAAATTTTAAAAACCCCTGCTAACACATCCAACAATGACTGCTATGCAGTGGAGTACACAAATGCCCTGTATAGACATTTAAACAACTGTATAAAGTCTGCTGTGACAGAATCAAAACCAGGTCCTCCCGAAGAAACAGGCCATCCTAGTGGACAGCATGTATAAATAGGTTAGATAACAAAAGGAAAAAAAATGTTATCTAAGAACAAGAGGGAACTTACGCGGCAGAGGAAGAATACCCTCAACACCTTGAAGAAGCAAATCAGATATTTTGTAAAGTCCTCTAAAGCTAATTACAAGGCTAAAGACGATCATAAGGCTTTCTTTAGCTACAACTGAAATCTTAAAACGGAATGCCCATCTGTGTGCAGAACTTATACTGGACAGTATCACTCACACTGAACCTGAAGAAATTGCCAACCTGCTGGCAGACGGGTTTGGCACAAATTTCACCCCCTGTCCCCATCAGACATACACCAAATCATCTCTGTCACTAGTCCTCTACCTAGCATCTCCAAAGAGCAGGTTATGTCTGCCCTCTCCAAGGGCAAAAACATGGCCTCCATGAAACCAGATAACATCCCAGGCTGCTTACTAAACAATCTAAAAAAAGACCTAGCAGAACCACTTGGCACTCTCTTCAGCCATAGCCTGAGCATTGGCTTTGCTCCAGCAGAGTGGTGAACAGCAACAGTAATCCCTTTACACAAATGGGGTCCATCAACCAACCCTGGCAACTATAGACCCATACGTCTAACCAGACTTATCTACAAGGCCATGGAAAGAATCATCATGGATCTTATCAACAAGGACATAAGCAATCTCCAAACTCTTGATCCAACCCAGTTTGGCTTCATTAAGGGCAGATCTTGCTAATTAAACCTGGTGGACTTCTTCAAAAATGTCACCAAAGCCCTTGATGAGGGCAAAGTGGTACATACCACCTATCTTGACTTAGCCAAGGCTCTCAACACAATCCCCCACTCAGGTATCATTAAGAAACTCTCCCAGTTGGGGATTAACCCATATGTCACTAGATGGGTAGCAAACTGGCTGTTCGACCAAATGCATGCTGCCAAAGCTTGTGATTCCACCTCCATCAGCAGACCTGTTATGAGTGGTGTACCACAGGGATCTCTGTTACTTGGAATCTACTTCTCTGAAGTCCAGGTGAAAGCAGATGGCCTGTGGCTTACCAAGTTCACAGATGACTGCAAACTAGGCAGAGTCACTGAGTCCACAAATGATGCTAACATATTACAAAAGGGGCTAACACAGACAAATGATTGATGCCAGAGCCATAGACTAAAACTAAATGCAAGAAAGTGCATCATTATCCTCTCTGGCAAAGAAGTACTCCCTAAAAATTACATTATAGACAGCATCTCTCTAAGCTCAAACACACTGTTGAGAGACTTCAGAACACAGGTTGAGAGCAATATAAACTTCAGTCACCATGTGTCCGCAGTGGTAAGGAAAGCCTTCTATGTTGCGCATCTCATAAGTAAGGGCATCACATCCAAGACTAAGGATGTTATAACTCCTCCTATACTCAACCTCATCAGACCGCCAATTGAGCACAATGCTCCCTTTTGCATGTACCTCACCAGATTCCTGCAGCAACTGGAAAGACCACAGTGGCTTTAACCAAGAAAATTCAGGGCCTCCAAAATATGACCTACACAGAAAGACTGAAGGCCATGTCTCTGTAATCTGTATCCTACAGGCTGCTGAGAGGCAACCTGTGCCTGGCATACAGATCGAGCTCTGACCGTGAATGGAAATGCTGCATGTCTGCAAATCAAATAGGACACGAGTCACTCACTCCAAGGATCTCAACCTAGAACATGTTTTTAGAGACGGATATGTCCCTCAGAGATTGCCACTCCTCTTGAATAAATTCTCACTTCACGTGAAGCAGAGCTCCCAATGATCCTATTTAAGTGCAACCTTGACAATTGGATGGCAAACCATAAATTCACACCAAGGGTGGCACCTATGTCCCTCATGGGCAGGGTCAGTCAGCGCTGATCATAGATTCTCTCTGTTAACAATTACCATCTAACCATAGTCAACCAGGAAATAAAGGAATTACATGGCTAGACTTGTAAAGGCCCTACGGCTATTAGCCTAGTAACCTCCTATGAACCTATGACTGAAGTCACTAAATAATGACATACATTTAAGTTTCAGACTTCATATCCTTCAGAAAGTACAAACTACCATAAATCCTTTTATTCTAGCAACATTCTAAGTTTAGAAGACCAATGTTTTAAATCTGTCCATATTTTTTGGGCCTTTGTCCCCCCGTTATTTTAGATTTTGTCCAGATTTTTTTCACTAAGAGGTTGAGAAATATCTCCCCCATTACCACCACCAAACTGGAGGTTTCATCTTTTCTACCAAAGACAGCCGTGTTCTTTTTAATTAAAAATAGTAAGCAGATGGTAAAAAATAGTACAATAAAAATGAATGAGAAGACAAGAGGTGGTTTAGTTGGAAGGTGTGCAGACTATGGGTTTATAGCCCAGCTGCTGACTATATCAGTGGTCTGTACCTGCAGTGCATTCTGAATGTCTATCAGTCAGTTAGGAAACGAGTTTTGTTTTGTTGTGTTACATAATTGTTGAGAACAGCAGGTGTCTGCAAGTGTGTTGCTTTATAAGTGGCTGCCACTGCAGCTTAGCTGATAAGGCAGTACACATCAAATAAACTGTACCTTGTCCTAATGATTCTTAGAACATCCACTTAATACAGTGTGCAGTTCACAACAAATTATATGACATACTCAAAGCTCCTGAGCTGCACTTAAAATCCGTTTGTGTATATTCCTCACTTTAAAAATGAATAAACTTTGATCAGTCTTATGGTATGTATGGAAGGGGGCACAGATCACCTATAATGTTAAATTAATAAGCTAACATTTTTAAGACTGAGAAAGAGAGAGAGACAGTAATGGTGTGCAATATTCAGGTTAGGCATTTATAAATAGTGACGACTCCCTTAAAAGAAAAAAATCTGATGCAGATGTACAAAATGGCTGTTGTACAAAGCTTTCTCACCTCTTGTCTTCTCCCTAGATTGTACGAAGATAGACGTCATGCAGCTCTCGGAATATGTCTCAGGCCAGTATGAACCTAGCATTGAGCAGCATTTTAATTTCTCCAAGGATGATGCCACAATACAAATAAAAGATGACTGACTTTAATAATTGGCTTAGTTTCTGGTGTCATTCTAAGGGGGTGCAATATCTGTCAGTGTGGAAGGAGATGGTCAACAGATTATGCTGCTTTCCCAGGGATGGTCTGAACCTCTCCCTTTCAGGCTTTCATATATTAGCTAAAACATTGTCCTCCCCTATACTGTCTTTTTTAGGCAATGCCAAACTGAAAGTACTTCTGCCATAACAAATCAAAACCAAGAAAATCAAAAGGTGTTATTGCAAAAAGCTCCACTCCTTAGAGGTTCTCTTCACACTAGGGTATGCTGACATCTGTGTGGTCACTGAGACATAGTTTACAGCTGCAGAGAGCACATGGACAGTGCCAGGTTGTAATGCCGTCCACATATTTAGACCAGCTGCTACACAGACAGAGACTAAAGGTGGAGGTGTCTCGATTTACATGATTTACAAGCTATAGATCCCACCCAGGAAACCCATACCATGTATTTAAACTTATTGGAAACAATCACAATCCAGTAGAATACCATATTCATAGGCAACTTTAATTACCCCACTATATACTACACAAAACACACAGGTGCAGAGATTCCTGGATTTTGTAAACTCAAAATCCCTGGACCAGATTGTCAGTACACCAACTACGTGTGTAACAGTACTGAATCTGGCCCTCACTAATATGGGAGAGTGCTGTACACCCCCTAGTGTAATGTCTTCTCTGCTAAGGTCAGACCACAAAATGGTCTCCTTTGAAGTAAAAATTAAACCTGGAACCCCAGCTAACCCTGGAATATTCAAGAACTACTCTAAGGCTAACGTCCTACTATTAAGTGATAACCTGGCAAAATTTCAAGCCCACATAAATGCTGAGAACACTGCTGCCTACGCAGTGCTGTTTACAGAAACCTTATACAAGCATGTTAATAGCTGCGCAGAGGCAGTTGCACCCACCAGGAAGAGCTACAGAACTAAAACAAAGCCACCCTAATGGAATCATAACATCAATAGGCTGTATAACATAAGGAAGAAAATTGTGCCAAAAATTAGGAGGTGAAGCACCCAGCAGGATAAAAACACTCTCATCAAACTAAACAAACAACTCAGAGGACAAATAAAATCTACTAAAGCTAAATTTGAGGTATATTTGGCCTACCAGGCCAAGAACAACCACAAGGCATTCTTTAGCTATGTCCGCAACCTCAAAGGCAATACACAATTGTGTGCAGAGCTCATTGTTAATGGAGTCACCTATACTGAGCTAGAATATATGGCAAACCTACTGGCCAACAATTTAAGTTCCAACTTTACTCCTCTCTCCCCCTGAAGCTTCCCTCAGGAAATACCATCAAATATAACTCCCCCTGCTTTCTATAAGACCAAGAACACTGCATCAATAGGCCCACGCAATATCCCAGGATGCCTTTAAACAGTATGAAATATGACCTATCAGGCCATCTGGAAATGCTATTTAACTGTAGTCTCCAAACAGGATTCACAACTCATGAATGGAGAACAGCAACAGTCATCTCTATGCACAAAGGAAGGCCATCTGTGAACCCTGAAAACTACAGACCCATAAGTCTCACCATTCTCAAATGCAAAGACATGGAAAGAATTATCATGGGAATGGTCAGTAATGACATAAGAAATATCGAGACACTTTACTCAACCTAGCTTGGTTTTGTTAAGGGGCTGGTCATGCCTAATCAACCTGGTGGACCTCTTTGAGAAGGTCACTAAAGCAATGGAAGAAAGCAAAATGGTTCACACTGCACTGCCTACCTTGACCTGGCCAAGGCATTTGACACAGTACCCCACTCAGGCATTGTTGACAAACCTAAGAGATTAAGTACAAATCCTTATGTCACCTAGTGGATAACCAGCTGGCTCACAGACATGATCCAGGAAGTTAGAACTGGGGAATCTACCTCTACAAAGAGGCCAGTCACGAGCAGAGTCCCTTGGGGATCAGTTCTGCGGCTAATCCTTTTTGACATTTACTTCTCTGAAGTAAAGGCCAATGTCAGTGGCCTCTGGCTGACTAAATTTGCAGATGATTGCAAATTAGGGTTGTCATCGAATCCCCCACTGAAACAAATGTTATCCAGGAAGGGCTGATACAAACAGACAACTGGTGTCAGAGTAATGGACTAAAATGAAATGCCAAGAAATGCATAATAATATTCTTTGGGAAGTCATCCACCCCTGGTAACTATCATATTAACAACACAGCCCTAAGAGTTGAGCCAGTAGTGAGGGACTTGAGGACAATCATTGACAGTTATCTAGCCTTTCAGCATCAGGTGTCTACAATAGTGAGGAAATCATTCTGTGTTGTGCAACTTATAAACAAAGGTGTAGCATCTAGGTCCAAGGAAGTCATTATTCCACTTATTTGGCATTCATCAGACCTATCATTGAATAAAATGCCTCCTTTGGTATGTACCTAACCAAGTGTATCCAACAATTGGAATGTTCATAGAGGTTCCTCACTAAAAGAATACAAGGCTTAAGTAACATGTCCTGTGCAGAACACCTTAAGGCCCTGCCCCTGTATTCTATCTCCTACAGGCTGTTGAGGGGAGATCTATGCCTGGCATACAAGACATTGTCAGATTAACTTCCTGCATATCTGCAAAACAAACAGCACCAGAGTTACCCATTCTAAAGACTTAAACCTTGCCTGTGATATAAATAGGACCCACTGAAGAGGCAGGAATGTATCCCAGAGATTACCCCCTGGAACAGGCTTCCCATCCATATGAAGCAGAGTTCCTCCCTAACTCAATTCAAGTGTAACTTGGAAAATTGGATGGGGAACAGAAAATTCATCCCTGGTTTGGCACCTGTGTCTGTAGTGGACACAGGCAGCCTGTAAATGGTTCACTTCCCAGGCACCTGCTTGTAAATGTTTCATCTCTCAAGCCCCTGCTTACATTTATCAAGGGTGCCAGAACTCTTCAGATATTTGGGATGCATGGCTAGGCTTAAAAAGGCCCTTGTGGTTGTTAGCCTAGTAAACACGTATGAACCTATGTACCTATGAACCTATGAAAGGGTTTATCTTAAGCTTTCACATCAGCTGACCCCAGGTCACGACCCCTGTGCCCTCTACCCCACCAAAAATTCATTAATCCTGGCAGCTACAGTAGCTTCTAGACATTTTGCAGCTCTTGTTTGTATTAGTGATTCCATGATTTTATCAACTGATTGATGATTGTAGATAAGAAAAACATGCATGTGGTTAAACAGAGGCCTGATTTCATGGATTTTCCCTGTTGGTCCTACAATTAAATCTGCCTACTTCTAGCCATTGGATACCTTAATTCATCACAGATTCATAAAAGCACGTAGAGAGTGGCATCACTAATTGTCTCCTTACTTCCCCAAGAATACTGTCACGAATCCCATCAGGTGCCATCTCATTGTCTACCATTACTGGTCGAAGACATCTAAATATTTTATTTTGTAAAAATGGAATTATCAGCCCATTACCTAAAAGTATATAAAATATTTTTTTACTGGATTCATCAAGTCTCTCATTTTTTTTTTGGGATGTTAAGTAAAAGCATTCTTTTATCATGTTTGCTTTTTTCATCTTCTATATTTGCCTTCCATTTTATTGAACCTGGGTATTCTTCCTTTATCTTCTTTGTCTTTTTTATATTCACAATGACATTATATCCCTTCTTAACCATATGACTACCCCGTTCCTATTATAAGTTGTCTTTTATTCTATCTGTCCTGCTCATTAGGTGCATGTACATATAAATATTGTATATTTCTTTCTAACCTTTCCAGTCATTTAGTTTGACAAATATATTACCTTTATTTCATTTTCAGCTGTATATTTGTTTCACATGCAACTCTTTAGCTTCTGCTGTGGTAGGCTTTTATATATTCCCATTCACATCAGTTTGTTTTGTATAAAAGAGGCTTTGCCTGGAACTCTTTTTTTTTCAGTCAGCATTCCTTAAGTCCAGAAAACATAGCTAAATGTTTTTGTTTGGCTTAAGAACAAAATCAGATATATTACAAATCTTATCATTTGATTATGATTTGTTCTCAAAAGACAAGTCACTTCCTGATGTAAAAATCTTTTCCTCTGTGAAATACAGTAAAACTGTTGACACCTAAGGTTGATAAAATGTGAATTTGATCAACGTACTACAGTATTATTCTTCTGGCAAGGTATTTTTTTTCTGGTGTGAATAAATCTAGGTAGGCATGGGCGCACAGCCGATTCATGATCAAATGGGACCCTAGGCAAGGAAATCGAGCATGCCCCCCAGTCATTCTAGTATCCCATTATTACCCATAATTACCGTAAACATTGCTTCAGAACTGTCAGCGTGCATACTGTTTTCTTCTTTACTTTTTTAAATGAAAGCAGATATATGGATTCAATTTCAAACGTTTAATTTAAATATTCTTTGTTGACCACATTAGTCCTGCTAGGTTAGTAACATCTTTTCAAGAGAGACCCTTGGTGTAGGGTTACCACCTGTCCCACTTTGCGAGGGGCAGTCCCTCTTTAGGCAGTTGTGTCCTGCGAAAAAAATCAAAAAATAGCAAATGTCCTGAGATTTCAGGACAAAAATATTTCCTAAGTTTTCTTTAATAGTTGCATAAAACAGTTATTGTATATATGAAACTTCTATATGTTATGTGAAGTAGCATAAGCAATTCAAATGTTACTAGAATAAGCTTTTATTTGTGCAAAAAAGTAAAGTTCTGTACTATGCACGGCTGTAGGTATGTTTTGTCCTGGAAAATCTGACATTTCTACAGAACATGTCCCACTTTGGGCATTTGAAAAGGTGGCAACCCTATGGTGGTATTTACACTACTAGGGGAAATTTGGCCCCAGGGCAGTGGGGAGCTTCCAACTCCTCTTTTTGATAGCTCAGGTGGATGTAAAACTTGTACACTGCGGGACCCAGACAGTAATTTAAAGATTCTGCTGACTTTGCCATTCCATTTACAAAATTAAGTGAGAAACAGAGTTCACTGAAAAGGAGATTCTTCATTGTTTGTGCCTTCCTGTGTGACTGGCTAAAAGATGTATTACTACTGCACTCTGTTTCTTAGCTGTTGAAGTGGAATAGAATGAATAGCAAAATATTACCCTGCAAGTAATATCCAAATGAATGAGCTGCAAAAGTGCAACATCTAATTATGTAAATTAATAAGTAATATGTGATTAACATCCACTTAGTATGCAAATAACCAAGTAACACATGAAAGCATGATATGCACCTGAGTAGGCTGTGCAGTAGCAGTAACGTCAGTAAATTAAAAGAATGTTTATCGCCTAATTTATATGCAAATAAATGAACTGCATTGTTTAGATATGCAAATTAAGTGTAATTGCTGAGGTCAAAATGTGAGCTTATAATTACAAGAACTTCTGAATGCTCTTGTGATTTTCATGACTGCAGCATCAGGTTCAGTACCACCTACCACAGGTGGGTGATAATGTGTCTGCTGGTAGTTCTATCACATACGTAGTAACAAAATGAATCACTGTTTGTTTAAAGAACTCCCTGAAAGCTGCACAATAGAGTTTGCTTCTGTGGTGGGAGGGCAGCAGCAGTTCAGCTAGGTGTGAGTTGTGGCTTCAAATACTAGTATGTTAAATGTAAGAAGAAGAAAAAACGATTGAGCACGGATATGAAGCTGGACACTTATAAGCAGGTAAATAAGGAGTCACAGTAAAGATTCCGCATTTCCAAGTTGAGGCTCTGGGCTAACATCAAAAGGGATGAGCTGGGTAAGTTAAAAGGGCATACTGTAGGCTATGAAAAAAGAGACTGAAACTTAGCACATGATTGTAGATAAGAAGAGCTTGCATTTGCTTAAGCAGAGACCTGATTTCTTGGATAAATTGGTCACAGGCATGAATTTATTTAGCAGAACCAGACTGAATGAAGCCATTCAGAGATGTGCTCAAGAGCCTAGGTTTGGAAAGACTCAAATTAGAACCCACAGCTCAGACCCTTCCTTAACATTCCACCTCAAAGTGCCTTAAACATTTTAAAGAAGCCAGGAGAATCATCCATTAAGCAATCAGCCTGGGTTAGTTCATGTTACATGCAGAACCTTATAACCAGGGTAAACAGCTCTATAAACTAAAATGTAGGAATGTGTGCTCCAAAGGGAACCTTTATAACAAAGAACACAAATCATATAAGCCAAAATGTGCAGAATAGGGATAGTTTTTAATCAAGGTCCATGATCTCACTTAAAAGGAACAGGGAGTGCCATTAGCAACTCAGAAGAATGTACTAAGCTTACCACCATCTGCCTCCCCCTTTAAATCTATACTTAACATGCATGACCTTCTGAACAAGCACACCCATGACAACCTAAGCTCCATAATATTTAATACTTACTGAAGAAGGTAAAACTTGAAACCCAACAGGGAAACATAAGGCTCCCTCCCTAACCATAATGTGATCAATGGGCTATCAAACACCCACCTACCTAACCTCCCTAGTAATCCACCTCCCCCTTACCTGTGCTAATTTCTCCACAATTCTTCTAATAAAAGCCAATATATGCCCTCTAATTCCACCCATCCTGTCCCACTATTCTATTTCTAATCTCAGATATGCCTCACTCTATCAACCTGCCTACTTCTCCCACCACCACCACCAATAGCTTCTGTATTCCTGTTTTCATCCCTCCAATAAAGCTAGGCTAGCTGAAAGCTCTTGTCAGCCTATCAGTCTATAATTAGCAGACCTGATTCTGACATATTACTTACGTACATTCAGTTAAAAATGCTACATTATGCAAGTGGCATAGCATATGTAGCCCTATTGCTTAGTTTGCAGAGCACGTACAGTACAATGATTTATATGGATGGCTAATCAGACAGTTGTATTATCTATAAATGCTCAGACTAAACAATTACCCTCCACCTTCACCTCTATCCACAAAACTCCCCTTAATGTTCATTTCTTTATAAGTTCTGTATCTCTATTTTTTTACATTCAGCACTGGAATATCTATCCTCGGTTGCATTATGCAAGCAAATACCATGATACACATTGCTGTTTTAGGTGCGTTGGTGGGTCTATATTACATTAATATTTGTGCTATGATGATTCGACATTTTGACTTTCACTCTTCAGGACATTGTGTTTTCGCGGTTCGCTGAATATGTGTCGACATTTCCGTATTCTCATAAGTGGAGTTTCATGGTTGTAATAGGGAACCGTTGTTTCTACTACCTCCTACTTGAATGAAGTTTCTCCTTAGAGCTTTCTGACATTTTGCTACTTGCCTTAAGTTTGTGTCAGCCTTACTGCATTTAGGCATTTAGCCATTAATATCTGTGCTATACCGTTGAGCTAAATGTTCCAATAAAATAATTTCAAACAATTTTTTAGGAGAATGGTGTATTTGAAATGCTGGTTTAATTCTATCACACATAAAAACACATATTTCATACTAATCACCCTGTTGAACATGACATTTTATTAGGCATTTACTTAGTAGAAAAAACAAACTTTGTATATTTCTACTACAGCTGATAATTCTGTACTGAATACTTGTTTTAAATGTAGAATATGTTATGACAAATATTAGCTATTTAGACTAACATGAGACATTACTTGTGTAGAAAATTAAAATATTAAAAAAAATATATATATTCTCCAGTTTACCTCATAAAAGTGTGCAGTCAGGATACTTTTCAAGTGCTGTTAAATTAATGTATATATGTATGTATGTATGTATGCATTTATGTATTTATTTATTTATTTTTTAACATTTGTTAAGTGGAATAAAGTACTGGACCAACAAACTGTTTTCAGATGCAACCCAGGATACATCAGAGAGCAAAGTCGAAGTACACAGAGTTGAGGTGCAAGGATTATTTGCAGTAAACTCTGACACTGACCATAAGGAATATATAAAAATAGTTGTACAAGATAAAGATGTTACTATTACATCCATTACAAATGGTGTTAATACCAGATGGATGCAGAGACAGTTCATATATATGTAGAATGTGTTTTTTAATTCACCACTGGTGTTAGGAGGAGGAGCATCCAGTATTACAGAGAGAGGGAAGGGGGGTTGGGGGGTTGTAGCAGGAAGGGCAGGAAAGGATAAGACTGAGGGTCAGGGGAAGGAGTGAGGAGAATACAGAAAGAGAGATAGTGTACAGAGATTAGATCATGGAAACATGAGTGGGGTTTAAGTAAGAACTGTAGAATGTAAGGTTAATATACTTAATGCAGAATTTCAGTTTTAAGTGATCCCTTGGACTTAAAAGCATTTGTATGCTACTTTTATGAACAGGAACCAAACGAAAAATGGTTAACTACAAAAATAAATAAATAAAGCCAAAAACAAACTTTGTGGAAGAAAAATTGAGTCAAAAGCATCTCCACACTTTAATGTCAGCAAATAAATAATAAATATAACAAGAAATCTTACAAGGGGAAAATACGAAGAGATCTAAATTAGGTACATAGAGTTGTGGATCTTTCCACCAGTCTCCCTACATTTTTAATACTGGTGAGATCTATTTAAAAGAGAGGAGCATTAGAATTAGGGCTAAAAGTTATTATAATTGTTTGTTTTTCCAAGGTCTTATTTATATTGCTTGTTGTCAACAATGCACTGCGTTGTATGTGGGGAAGATGGAATGTTTATTAAAGAACAGAATCTGTGAACACCATTATGATGTAGATCATTAAATAGAGACTAATTCTTTATATCCATCCATCCACAATCCCTTTTTCCCATTTTTACTCATGGGGTCATGATGTCACTTCAACAGTGACAATCATCTAGAGCTAAGGTTTACACCACTGGATGGCTGCCCTGCTGCGGTAGTTCTTCCACATCACACACTCATCTGCACTCTCACACCTATGGCAAATTTATAGTGTCCAGTCCACCTACTGCATATCTTTGGAGTGTGGGAGGAAACTGGAGCACCCAGAGAAAACCTACATGAACACAGGGAGGACATGCAAATTTCCAAAACAACACAGAAACTGCAAACAGAATCCACTTTTATTCCAAACTTTAGCGCCTCGACCAAACAGTCTTCAAGAAGTATAAAAAACATGCATTTAATTAATAACTTACCATATGGAGAACTTCTACGACTTCATAGAATTTTTAATAATAAACAAGATTTATTTAAAGTACTTCTTTATATCTGTACTATGTTTCTGAGTAGAGGGTATCTATTGTCTAATGTTTTTGAAGCTTTGGATAAAACCCATGAATACTATTATTCTGCCAATAATAACATAACATCTGTACAAGATAGTGTGTAATATATATATATATATATATATATATATATATATAGTAATGAAATATAATGTTCTTAGTTAACAGATACAAAAACAGGTTAAATACTACTGGAAGTTTTTAGAAGGGAAGAAAAACTAAGAAAGTTATGTAGCTACCATCCATTTTTTAATTTAAGAAAGGGACCAGTTTGTCAGACAAACTGGTTAAATCTTATTTCATAGCTCCTGTGGAAAGTTTTACAATAAATCCATTGTTAAAGGGAACTTTTCCATGTGACAAATGCAGTATTTGTGAATTGATTGTTCAAACTTTTGATAAAATTGGAAATAATAAGTTTTGGCTCTTAGGTAACTTTTTATGTGTTACTGAAGGAATTATATATATGCATTACGCTGTCCATGTAGGCTGGTTTATATAGGTGAGACTAAGAGAATGTTTAAGTGTCGTCTTGCTGCTGTTCATTTTAAAGAATGTCACAATAGTGACTATAAATTACTACAGGCTACTGTTTTGGAAAAAAAAAATTTGTGAAATTAGGTGATGAGGGAAGGTTAAAAGATCAACTGTTATTTAAAGAATCTTTATTCATTTTAAAATATAACACTATGGTTCCTCAAGGTTTTAATTGTGAAATTAATTGGAAATGTTTTATTTAATTATGTAATTGTATGCAATTGATTTTTATAATTGAATTATTAGCTTTACTTGTTGGGTATTTAAGGGGAATGCTTGGATTATGTTTTTTATACTTCTTGAAGACTGTTTGGTCAAGGCATTAAAGTTTGGAATAAAAATGGATTCTGTTTGCAGTTTCTGTGTTGTTTAAGACATGCAAATTTGTTTGTCCAGCTCATTTCAATTTTTTGTTTTATAACAAGTTCAACCAAGTAGCAGGGTGACTTGTGGGAAAATAAAATAGAATATAGGGAGCTTTGCTGGCAACTTTTCTTTAGAAGCAGGAGCTGTCCTTGGTTTGAATGACAATATTTTATTATGAGTGTTTTGAAGCTTATATCTAACAAATTATAAGGGTGTAATATGCTAAAAGGTTAGGGTTGTGGTTTAAATGTTATTTATTTTATGTATGAATGTATTTGTCTATTTATTTATTTATTTGCATTTTTGCTCAAATTCATTCCCAGCTCATTAGATGCACACATTTATCTTGTTCTCATACATTGTTTCCTTGGAAAGTAAATGTGATTTATTTGTTTACATGCTCATCGGTTGCAAGCATGATGTTATTAGGAGTGTACAAATGTGTTTTTTTTTTCAGTATTCTGTTCTGATGAAGTCTCACACGTTACCAAGACAAAAGCGCTTAACTCTTGCTCTATTTGTTATTTATTCACTGACATTAAAGTGTAGAGATGCTTTTGGCTTGTTTTTTCTTCTACACAGTTTGTTTTTACTTTTGTGAACAGAAATGTCTTTAGTTATGGCCAGAATTTGCTGTTAGAAGTAACATATCTTACATTAGTTGGGAATTATTCCCAAGTCTGTGGAGCCAATGCTTAGAATTTGTGCTCTCTAGTGTGGAGTTTTCTAAGAGGAGACAAGGGGGGAATGGAATCTAGGACTGTAAGGTGAAGTTCTTTTGTAAAGTAAAGTCTGCTGATGAAAAAAAAAATGAAGATATCTTGGAATATCAGTTCATGGGTAAGGGAGGCTAGTATTACAGTGTATCTTTCTTTGTCCTGCAGATATTTTGTCATAGACAGGACAGATCAGTGGTGCTGTCTTGGGGGGGGGGGGGGGGGGGTGCAAGGCTGATGAATCTACAAATGTGTTTGGACAAGGATGGTTGTATGGATAGATTTTTCTTGAATGATTTTGCAGTAAATGGGAGGCCATATTATACTTGTAGGAGAAGAATATCTTTACCAATTGTCAGTCCCCCAGCTGCTAAGTAGAAATGGAAATTATTTAGTTCAGAAATGGAGATTGTTAACTTTGGATTTTGGCTGGTAATATGAACTTGGAAGATGAGGGACAGTTTAAGACGGATTTAAAATGTGGAGAGGTTTCTAGAGGTTCTTTCTTGCTGCATGATATGCTCCAGCTGTCTGGGATTGTTGAAAATATTTGTCTAGTGCCAAAGATCACTGTTTTTCGTGGCAGTAATTTTCCAACACTTTTTTTGGTGATACAGTAGGAGGGGCTGGATCTGTTGATTACCATGTTATCTCATAGAGGATTGTGGGTGTTAGAAATAGGTGGGCTAGAAGACTGTTAACAAATAGGGTGAACTGGTGTGGCGGAAGAACAGATCCTTGAAGGACTCCTTTATAAACAGGAGCTGTTTCCTATTTGCACTTTACAGTGTTGGTTATTAAGGAAGCTGTGTAACTGAGGTAGGCAGTCTGTGCTTATGCCTGCTCTATATAGGGCATTTAGGACCAGTGAGTGTATGATCAACCAGATCAAAGGCTTTGGTAAGGTCTATGAAGACTGTACTTGTGAGGTGTCCTTTGCCTATGCTCCTGGAATATCATCATAGTGTGTATGGAGCATATTGTGCTGAGATACAACCAGAAACTGTGTTAGTGGGAGGATAGAATGCTGCATTCTTTAACATAATCAATTAGTTTAGAGAAGAACATTCTTTTCTAGTGCTTTCCCTAGAACAGGGAAGATAGATATTACTGGAAGTCTTTTGGATCTTTAGAATGTGTGTGTTTGGAAAGGAGTTAACAATTGCTGCCTTCTATTCATTTTAGCATTATGTTTCTTTGTAAATCACAGGTTATATAGATGAAAGAGAAGTGGGATGATGGGGTTCTTATATAAAATTAGGACTCAAATTATAAGCTTGACAAACCCTCGGGTTGGGGGTGGTGGCAAGTAACAGCATTTCTTCTATCACTTTTTTGGTTTCTTTGACAGTATTTTGTTTTGTAAGTAAAACAAGGGTATACACAGGGGTCAGTTGACAGAAAAAGAAACTGGTGGAGAGGGAATACGGAGGTTGAAGGGTAGCATAGACAATGAATTGTGAAAAACATTAAGAAGTAATGGAACTGAAGCTGAAGAAGTGGAGACTGACTTGCTTTGGTATTTTCGCTGTGCCTACCCAGCAATGTTACTGACTGTCAGAACTGTTTTGGATTGCTGTTAGGGGAGCATTGTTGGTGGCCTTCTGTCTTCTGGTGGTCTTTTTTGCTAGGTATCTAAGATGTGTCAATATTTGCCTATTTTCTGGCTAGGGCATTGTTTTCAAGCTTGCCATGTCTTCTATCTGAGTTTGTATAAGGATTTAAGTTCAGGGTTCAGCCATTTCTTAATATTTCTTTTGAGGAGTCTGTTTATTTTGAGAATATGTTTGTTTTGAAGTTGGCAGACAAGGGTGGTTAGTGATTTTGCTATTGTGCTGAGATCATTTGTTCAGAAGATGGAAGACCAGGATATTCTGTGTAGTTCTACAATGTTTTGAGGTCTGAAGGTGATGACACATGGTGGCAGGCATGTGCTCCTGAGATATTTATGGAGAACATAATGAGACAATGGAAGTAGACAGGATATTGATACATGTAATTTTGTGGAGATGGTAGTGAATAGGTGGGTCGTGAGGGAATGAGTCTGAGTAAGTAGTTGGGTGTGATGGTTAATTTAACAGTTGTGTAAGACAATTGGCAGATAGTATCTGCAATATCATGGCAGATTGGACCAATATGGTTTAGGTTAATGTCACCTCTGATTACAATGCCATTGCTTGAATTGGTGTTCTTCAGGGTTTTCTGAATTAGGATTTGGAATTTGTTTGGACAACCAGGATTAGGGGAAGAGAGACAGGCAGTAATAATTGTGATAGGAGGTGATTTAGTGTGGTTGTCATTACTGGAGTTGTTTTGTCCAAGTAGGAACAATCTTAGCTTCTGTTTTTTATAGGATTAGTGCTCCACCTCATATTCAAGAACCTGGTCATGGACTGTGTTGATAAGACTAGTTAGAAAAGTCAGGGGTGTTGATATGACCCATGATTCTTTAATGCTCATTATATCTGAGCTTGTGGTGTGATAGAAACCTCAGACATGTTTGAGTTTGCTATGTAGGATACCATTATAAAGTACTGCAACAATATTTTCTGTTTGAGTGAGGAGTTGCTGCTGTTCCTGTTGGGAGGGGAGCAATGCCTTTTAGGGACCTGGACTGGACTCAACAGAACTACAAAGAAAAGACACCATAATGGGGGACTGCATTTTATTAAAAATTTGAGGAATTTTAGTTTCAGGGGGTGAGAATTAACTATCTGAGTGGGTAATAGCTGCAATACGCAGTAGTTGGGGGTGTTAAATTGTTAAATATGTGTGTTGGCTTTATGAAGAATATTGGTGGATTAATAAGCTGGATAGAATATGGATGGGTGAAGGATTTCTGTTTAGAATTTTTTAATATATATGTATATATAAATTTGTCCACCTCGCAGCTGATCCTGAATGAAGCTTCTTGTTTGATGGGTCTATAGAGCTCAACAAACTTCCTCCAGACTTTCTCTGATTTATGTTCTGGGCCAGTGAGGAGTATGAGTCACATTTAGATAACATCACGTATGCTCCTGAAGAGGATTTTTACTTAAGCCCCAAGTTCCCATCACCAGTGCACACATGTGTTGTCACAGGGATAGATTTGCAATGGGCATTCTGTCATATCATTCCACGTCTGCAGAAACTCAGCCAATGCCCTCCCAGCATCTCTGTCCTCAGCTGTGTATCAACCACAAAGTCCGCCTGTGTGTATCCCTAACACTGAGGAACTGAGGAAGGACATGCCCATCCTCACTCCCCGGCTCCTCAGACAGTGAACAAAGTAGGAACAGACCAACTACCACAGGCTGAACTGCCAGCTAATTGGTCTACGCATGTGCAGTCAGTCCTGTCATTTAGTTAGAGCATAAGAAAGCACTGAGACAGGTACAGGTAAGAGATCAAGCAATTACAGCTGTTAGATGTCCAAAGCAAGGCTATATATAGAATTACACCTGAAGACTTAACAACAACTACAGCAGGGGTAGCTTGGGTAGGCACTCTACACCATACTCATTTATTATGAGCCTGGCATAGGAAAATGACTAGCATAGAGTAAAGTAAACACTTGCATGGAATGAGAGTTGCATGGCCTGTGGATCAATAGGCCAGTTACAGACCTTCTCCCTGCACATGTTAAAGTCCAGAAAGTAGAAAGAGGCACAGGCTAAAATTTGTGTGTGTGTGTGGGGGGGGGGGGTGCTGCCAACACAGCTAAATGCACAGTAAAACTAGCTGACAGAGGTTAAGTTCAAAGAGTGTCAGTAGTGTTTTTTAACCACCATTTTAATTTTAAGCAAGTGATATCCATGTATCTTGCAGAAACAAAAATGGCATAACGGTTAAGACCTTCACTAGAGAAGCACGAGGTGTTGGGTTCAGCTCTAACATTCAGCCAGTGCAGAGTATGCATGTTCTTCCTTTATCTCTGTGGGGTTACTCTCAATCCCCAAAAACATGCTGGGTGTTTCTACCTCACTCATCCAAAACCGAATGGAGTCATGAGCAGTAGAACACAATCTAGGTGGTGCCAAAAAGGGGAACAGTTCTGTAAACCAATCACGTTAGGCATCGACATTGGTGTTCATTATCCTGTATATAGGAGAATACAGATCACAGATGACACACCATTTCAGGGCTAGCCACTCATCTGCATAAATATTGGGTCAAGGTGAGTTAGTCATTGCTAATGACGCCAAAAAAAAAAGCAAATATATGACTGGTCGGTGTCTAGTTGCCTAGCTGGGGTTACCTGGAATGGCTATGTTGAGAGAAAGCTGGACATAAAGTAAATTGACCTGCTGAACACAAACAAAGGTTTGCTATACTGAATATAAGTTCACTGAAAGGACACAGCTTGGAAATGGATGGCATGATGGTAAAGGAGAGACTAAACATCCTGTGTATCCAGGAAACAAGCTGGAAGGTCAGTGCAGCAAAGACACATGGCTTGGGATCCGGAGTTTACTACTCAGGAGAAATGGTGTGAGAATTGTGGTGAGGGAGAGTCTTCAGAAGACAATTAGGGATGTCATCAGAATTAGTGATAGATTCATGGCAATTAGACTATAGTGTAAAGATAGGACAGTATTCATAATCTCAGCCTATGTCCCACAGCAGGGTTGTGATGGTGAGGAAAAGAGTGCATTAAGGCAACAGTTGTAGACCTACTAGGTAAATCAGGACAACAGGTGTTGGTGTGGAAATATGTGACCTGAATGCTTATACTGGGACAAACAGAACAGGACATGAAGACTCCCTGGGTCCTCATAGGTGGGGCAACAGGAATAAAGAATGAGAGGCTATTGTAAACTTCCATCTAGCAAATGACTATTTAATTCAACAAGAGAGACAGCCACAGGATCACATACAAGACTTAGGAGTAAACTACATACGAAAAAATGGGAATTGTGGGAACAATACATACAGGGGAACAACAAGGTTTAAAAGGAGGCAGGACTTAAATGAGCTATGTAATGTTTGACTGAAAATGATTGGGTAGATTATAAGTGTTTGCAACTGGGAGTGTGTCAGTACGGTTTGTGATGTAAAATGCTTGCAACTAGGATTGTGTCGGTGTGGTTTGTTTTCATTTATATAAATGTATGACTGCTTATGTTGTAAGTCATGGTTTAATAAAGATGTTTCTTGTTTAAAAAAAGGGGCAGGAAATGAATAATTTATCCAATGCTGCTTAGGTTATATGATATATAGCAACATCCGTGAAGTATGACATTTGTTAATGTTACTTTGTTAATACAGTTTGATAGCCACGGTGGTGCAGCGGTAGCGTTGTTGCCTCACAGTAAGAGGTTCTCCCGTTCGATTCTCGGCTGGAGCGCCTTCTGTGTGGAGTCTGCATGTCCTCCCTGTGGTCGAGTGGTGTTCGAAAGACATGCGTAGAATGGGCATGCCTTCATTGAAGGTTGGGTGTCGAGCTGGCACCTCGGCACCCATAAAAAATCTACTGCCAATCATTAGCGGTCCGGAGTTCCGCTGTGCCAACCCCTAACCAGGAAAAGCCGAAAGAAGAACAACAACTTTGTTAATACAGTTTGATTACTTTTGTATAAATGTAAATTTGCCTATATCACAAGTGATAATTCAATAAAGGTGTTTAAAAAAAAGATCACATATAAGACTGGCCAACATGCAACTCAAATAGACCTCCTCCTAGTAATTAAAGGGCATTTGGGTAGAATCAGAAATTGCAAAATCATCTCTAGTGAAACAGTCATTATAAACCACTGGTGGTTACAATCAGCTGCAAGCAGTGGTCCATGTCAAAAGAGACAAGACTCAGGACTAAAAGGAAATAGATGGAGTCAAAGAGGAAGAATGGCAAAAAGTCAAATCAGCATGTGGGAAGACTAGATCAGATATACTTCAGAGCCTGGTATAAAAATAAGGTACATAAGAAAACCTGGAGGTGGAATGCAAAAGTCCAGGAAGTTATCAGAAGAAAGAAAATGAGTGCAGGAAAAAGTGGGAGACAGAAAAGACATGCCAGACTAAGAAGGAATATCAGTTGCCTGACAAAGAGGCAAAAAGAGCAGTTGCAATAGCAAAGAAGAAGGCATCAGTGGCATTCTTCCACCTATTACAAAGTGAAGCAGTAGATGCACACACAAATTCTATCAGTTGCAATACAAAAGCAGAAAGGTAAAGAAGATGGTCATCCATCACCATTCGTAAATGATGTCGGCAAGCAACCTGCTCACTGGTCTACAGGACATCAAGGACAGATGAAAGGAGTACGTTCAGCAACGTCTGAATGAAGAAACCCCCACGGAACCTGTACTACCTCATGCACATGCTACAGCGAAAGAAGAAGACGCCACCTTAGAAGAAGGAAAAACAGCCCTAAGGAAAATGAAGTCAGGGAAAGCAATAGTTTCAGATGACGTCACAGCAAATATGATCAAGATGTTGGATGAGTCAGGGGAGAACTTGCTCCAGAGGTATGTCCTTGATGACTGGAGAATAACCATTCTAGCACCAGAGTACAAGAACAAGGGAGACATTCACAGCTGTGGGAAGTATAGCGGTATCAAACTCTTGTCACACTGCGTGAAAGTGATGGAGAGGATGGTTGATAAATGAATATGCAGAGCAGTAGAAATTCTGATGGGAGATATGCAGTTTGGCTTCAGATCAAGACACAGCACAGCTGGCACAATATCTGCAGATAAAGATGAGGAAAGAGTCCAATTGGCCATTTCCTAGACTTGGACAAAGCATATTACAAGGTCCCAAGAAGGCTGATTTGGGTAGTCCTGTGGTGCTTCAAGGTCACAGAAACATTGGTAAAATTAGTGTTGGTTGTGTAATGACCCAAGTATGAACAGTGTTAGGACTCACAAAGGGAGTCCCTGTGGGAGTTGGGGGTGCCCACTGCTGTTCATACTGGTGATGCTGTACATTAGCAACCAGGCTGGAGAGCACAGATAACAAAGCTGCTGTCTGCAGATGATGTGACACCACAGACAGACTCTGATCATGAACCAGGCTGGAGAGCACAGATAACAAAGCTGCTGTCTGCAGATGATGTGACACCACAGACAGACTCTGTTCATGAACCAGGCTGGAGAGCACAGATAACAAAGCTGCTGTCTGCAGATGATGTGACACCACAGACAGACTCTGATCATGAACCAGGCTGGAGAGCACAGATAACAAAGCTGCTGTCTGCAGATGATGTGACACCACACACAGACTCTGATCATGAACCAGGCTGGAGAGCACAGATAACAAAGCTGCTGTCTGCAGATGATGTGACACCACAGACAGACTCTGTTCATGAACCAGGCTGGAGAGCACAGATAACAAAGCTGCTGTCTGCAGATGATGTGACACTACAGACAGACTCTGATCATGAACCAGGCTGGAGAGCACAGATAACAAAGCTGCTGTCTGCAGATGATGTGACACCACACACAGACTCTGATCATGAACCAGGCTGGAGAGCACAGATAACAAAGCTGCTGTCTGCAGATGATGTGACACCACACACAGACTCTGATCATGAACTTCAGAAAATGATAAAGGAATGGAATGCATAAATGAAGGCACATGGGATAAAACGGAGTAAATTTAAGATAGTTGTCACTGAAGCAAATGGAGGACATTAGAAGGAGCTGAAAACTGAGATAGAAGGGAAAATAGTTGGACAGATTAGCAGCTTCAAGTATCTGGGGTGTGGTTGAGGAGAAGGGAAAATTGAGGAGGTCAAAACTAGAATTAGAGGGGCTGCAGCCAACTGGCACAGAGTGCCATGGGTAGTGTGTGACAGAAGAATGCCAAAAAAGCTGAAAAGTAAGGAGTACAAAATAGTGACATGATATATGTATTTCTGCATGGTACAGAGACCTGGGCAGTGAAGGCAGAGCAGCTAAGGAAGCTAGAGGTGATAGAGATGAAGTGCTTGAGAAAAGTGGTAAGATATATGATGTGGGACAAATGAAGAAATGATGATATTAGAGTGGAAGCCAAAGTAACTATAGTTGCAGAAAAAGTCAACGAAAACAGATTATGGCTGTTTGGGCACATGTGCAGGAAAACAATTTGGGAGTGACAGAAAGAAGGCAAGAGGAAACAGAAATGTCCAGCAAAGAGATGGATGGACTGTGTGAAAGAAGACCTGTGGCAGTCAGGCCTGACTGTCAAAGAAGGTAGAAGAGTTGCATTTAATTGAGAGAGGTAGCAATAGTTGATGTGACACCCTGACCCCCCACGTAGAAAAATAATGGTGGTGGTGGTGGTGAATGATCCATGTGTCTAGGAATTTTTTGTGCCTGAATCAATATTTGTATATTCGGCATCTTGCTGTCCTATGTACAAGGAGTGTGATTAACTGGATGCTCCTGTGGTCAGACCTAGGCACTCTTTGAGCTTAAATCAATATTATTATATTGGGCATCCTGCAAGTCATGCCATGTGCAGTAAAGGTGATTTAATGCATGATCCAGTAAATGAGATCACCTTTGTCTGCTTACTGGATATCAGAGATCATAATTTTGATTTGGAATGCTCTACCTGCAGGAAGGTCAGCAAGTGTGCAGGAAAGTTGACGAGTGAAGATGTCAGCAGATTTTGAACATTAAGCTGTGTATTTCAGTTGCTATAACACTTCAATAGTTAATTAGAATGCAAGGCAAAACAAGAGCTGTAACAACTTTGACTTGTGTAGTATCCTTAAAGAAGTACATTATTCAGTAGGTGTGCATAGCTGACTTGTTAAGAAAAAAATATATATTTTATCAAGGTGTGGTCCCCCCTTACTATACATTATTAAGTTGCTGCAGAATGAACTCGTGTAAAGGGAGGTAAGAGGCTAGAAAATAAATCCCTTATGCAGGTAGACACTGCGGATACTTGCACCTCAAAGACTGTTTATTGGCACTCCAGAATCCTTTATTCAGCAGGACCTTTTTGCACTAAATCATATTTGTTATGGATTTTTAAGCAATACATCAGGGATGACCCTTTTGATTTGGTTAACCCATAAGAGATCACAGAACAATACAATATGACATTTAAACAAACAAGCATTTTGTTTATCATGGGCAAATATATCCTAATATGGATAACATTTAACGTTCTGTACCGTGTTGTGTTTTATACCTAAAATGGTATCTTCTACGCAATCAGGATGACTATTCTAGTCACAGAAATGTACCTTCTTTGTTATGCCTACAAAAAACAATTAATAAGCACCTTAGTGGCAGAATAAAGTGTCAAAACCTAGGTAGCCAAGACAGCACAGTAACAAAAGCAGATGGAAATCTCCAAATGCTGCCTGTATGCTGATTTACATCTCCCATGAGATCCCTGATGATTACTGACAGCTGTTCACTGTTTTACAGCATGCTCTAACTGGTGTGATAGGTCTGTTTTGTGACCTTGCCCTGCTGAGACATCAGAGGCATTTTTCAATGACATGTCCAAGCTACAAGAGCCAGAATTCATCTGCTTTTGGAAAAATAGTAATACAACTTGGCAAAGGTAGAAATTTAACACAAAAGTTTTACGGTGTAGATTCTGCATATATTTTATATGAATACTTAAGTTGAGTGGCACAAAATGCTAACCTTAATAATAGGGTCTGAGGCCAAGGTATTCAGAAAAAAAGTATGATAATCTGAAGTTAAGTGGCATATTATGGTCATTGCTTAGTATGCTAGAAATAGTGTAATCAGCAGCATATATTTTTATAGCATGTTGATGCAATGATTACTAAGTAATACATTCTATGCAAATTACACAACATATCCAATCTGTCATGTTTTTTGTAAATGCCCTTTCCACACTTTCTCCTGCACCAGTCTTCACTGACCACCTGTTGTTAAAAAGTACAGCATGCTTTTTTGAGTTTCATTTTATGTGACAATTTTTGCTTACGCATTTAAACTTGTCTCATCTCAACGCTGTTAACAGGAACAATATCAAAGGTAGAACATGAGTTTTTGCCAAATTCATATATTTCTCCTAATATCAGATGTTTATATAGCAATAATAAAATAGAAATTACAAAGAAACTGTAAAATGCATTTTTATTTCTTCATCTCTTTATATGATTTACACGCGTGCACGTGTGTCTGTTTTGGCATGACAGCTTAATCGGTAGCATGCTGAGCCTTCCATGCAAATTCAAAGTGATGTGCTATCCCTAGAAAGGGCAAACATTACAGAGCATAAGATCATTAAAGTACCCATTTCAGATTCCAATTGTTGTGATATCATATGGATCACATTCTTAATTAGTCATTATACCATCACAATTTTGATGATTTAAACCCTACTTCAAAATCCTTTCCATCTACAGAAAAGCTTTTGAACTCAGTACTACCGACTGTAATATAAGACTTTCAATTCCAGCTACTCATGTTCTTTGAAGTTTGTTTTTGCAGAACTACAGAACTGACACACCAGTGTTATTTATCATTCTGTGTGGTTTTAAAATTAATGTATCTGTCTATATAAGCCATAAACACAACCTGGAACAGTTTCAGATATTGATAGTATGATTTTCTGTACAGTTTTTTTTCCTGTCACATCCAAATAAATTCCACATTACAGAAAGTAATCTTTTGGTTGAGTATACAGTGTTTCTCCCTCACTTTTTCTCCCTCTGGAGTATTTGGGATATTATTCTTATAAAACATTACTATTTATTAATATAATATCAGATTTGTATAGCTGTTTCTTTTTTCCTTTCAAAGTCTGCCAGAACAGAGAAATTTGAATCTCAGGTGCAGTAATGTACAGACTTAAAATCCATATCCTGTACATTTTTATTATACTGTAACTAACAAAGTTGGAATATCAGAAACACCTCATACGGGAACATTGGAAGCACTCATTTACCCCTCTGAGGGCATTTAATGACTCTCATTTCCTGCCCTATTAATTAGCACTATTCCATTAGCTGATTAACTCTAGTATATTCAGCTGTGTTAATGCCCATTTTTTTCTCAGGTATATCAATAAACAAAATTAAATTAATTAATTAATTTGGGGTGCAGCCATATAGTAAGAAATGTAGCAGCATGTTTCATGTTAAAGTGACCAGTCTATAGTCTACTTATTTAAAAACACACTGATTTTATCTATGGCTTACTTTAAATGGTGATATCATCATCTTGTCCAGTTTAATGTCTGCCCTTATTGGTCAAACCCTATTAGATCTGTGGGGATGTGTTTAAGAACAGTCTCCCCTGCTTCAGAAAGTGTGAATATAACTGTGTATCCACAACTGCAGAACTTCTACTCACCTTGCAGTCCACAATTTTCATCTCACCATCCCTAAATTTTGTTAGTAAAGCACATCAGTACCACCAATTTAACAGTAATAACTCTGCTCAAACTGTGAGTGAAAAGTTACTACTCATAGTGATAATGTTGCCATAATTCCACAGTAGCCACTATATTAAATCAGACAATAAAGAGGCAGTGTACTACTATTGCTCAAGTTTGGTAACGGATGGAAACAGTGGGTATAGTCATGTGTGCTATGCTACAGTAACTGCCTTATTTTTAGCATGTGAACTGGTTACCATAAAAATGTATAAGTAGTGTACACAACCACAAGAAAGAAATGTTTGTCTCCTCAAATGGCACAAGGTGAATTGAATTTTTTATTTATTGATCAGGTGGACAGGTTAGTCAATTGACTCTTCCGCTATAATACAGGCCATAAAGCAAGCGCAATACATAGGTTCATAGGTTGGTACTAGGCTATCGTTCCTAGGGCCTATACAAGCCTAGCCATAACAATTCCCTGGCTATTTCTTCCCACACTATTTACTTCCCTGGACCCCTGTCTAGCAGGGTGACTGACGTGATCCCTGGGGTGAATTTCCTTTCTCCCATCCAGTCATCAAGGTTCCTTTTGAAGAGGGCCAAAGAGGTGATCTGCTTGACATGTATGGGCAGTCTATTCCAGAGTCTGGGGAGTCTCTGGGTCAGGAACCTATCCCTCCAGCATGTTTTGTTTACTGTGATGACAAGGTTTAGATCCCTGTAGCGTGTGGCTCTGAGGGATTGGGATTTCTTTAAGTGTAGCATGTCCAACAGCTCTGGGTTTAACATGGCCTTGTATGTTAAGCAGAGATCGCCTCGGAGTAGACAATATGCGACAGAGTATAGCTGGAGTTTTTTAAGGCGGTCAGCATAGAGCAACTGCTTTAGGCTTGTGATTCTTTTAGTGAAGTATTTCCGTGGCCTTTCCAGTTGTTGCAGATGTCCTGAGCAGTACATACCAAATGGGGCATTGTATTCTATAATGGGTCTAATGAGGGATGAGTACAGTGGGACAATAACCTCCTTTTTTCTGGATGAAAAGCCCTTGGTGATGAGGTGTGCCACATAGAAGGATTTCCTGACTGTTGTGGTGATGTGGTTATTGAAGGTGAGACCACTGTCCACCTGTGTTCCTAAGTCTCTTATCACACTTTCGGTGTTTAGTGTACTGCCACCTATGTGGTAATTCATGGGAACATGTTTTTTCCCAAAGGGGATAACTATACATTTCTTGACATTGAGCTTGAGCCCATGACTCTGGCACCAAGCATCTGTTTCTGTAAGGCCCTTTTGTAGAGTATCAACATCATTTGGGGATTCAATAATGGCTCCCAGTTTGCAGTCATCTGCGAACTTTGTTAGCCAGAGTCCCTTAGTGTTGGCCTGTACTTCAGAGAAGTAGATGCTAAGCAAGAGAGGTCCCAGGACTGAACCCTGAGGTACTCCACTTGTCTGGAGCTGGATTTGGAGTCAGCTACTTTTACAGTGTGGGTTCTGTCAGTAAGCCAGTTGGCAACCCATCGAGGGATGTAGGGATTAATGCCCAGCTTAGTAAGTTTATCTATGATTCCAGAGTGGGGGATGGTTTCAAAGTCCTTGGCGAGGTCCAGATAGCTGTGTGGACTGCCTTACCCTCGTCCACGGCTCTGGAGACTGATTCGAAGAACTCAGTCAGGTTCAGGAGACAAGATCGGCCCTTCACGAACCCAAACTGTATAAATGTTACATATTTATAAATTATACAAACTGGAAGTCCAATATGGAGTGTGACAGGAAAGGACTTGAGCTAGATTATTCAAATTACTGTTTTCTTCCACATACATCAGGTATCATGTGATAATATGCTTATCTAATCCCTATTAAATTAACAGACAAAGACACACATATGAAGCTACTTGTGTCTTGTCAAAATTAGTGAGAAAACAGGAATAGTCTCTGTTACACATGCAGAACATGCTGTTAAAATGCATATTTTTACAATGTGTTATTTTACAAAATCTGTCATGACAGCTTCTCCTTGACTGCACTAATTACATCTGCACTATAGCAAATCAAGCTTCTGTACAGTATTTAAGTGATGAGGTGTTTTACATATGACAGCTGACATGCAACATCAACATCAGCAGTAGTGTTCTGCTGCTGCCTGCTTCATATCTCTGACCAGTGCAGATACTTTAGTGGCAGCGGCTCAAGGCTGTGCTATCGGTTCACTCACCACTACCGCTTAAGATCCAGAGGCAGTCTCATGCAGGAGAACCTGCTGCTTCTCTTCCATCCTTAGATAAAAACGTGAAGACATGCACATCAGAATTTACAATACTGCTTAAGACACATAGGTCAGAAGGCAGGCATTAAACCTCTTCATCACACGGCTTGCTCACTTGCTGTGGATAGAATCCCTCCTTGGAAATGCTACCTATTCAACACAGCACCTCCCTTCAATCAAAAAACATAGTTTCCGATGTTCTAAAAGTAATAATCAGATTGGATTCAGTTTCAGTAATGAAACATAAAGTGGTAGTGTTCAGTCTTGGGTGTAAACTAGAGGTCAGTGCTGTCATCTATCATTACTCATTTTCCCTCCTCCTGATTTCTATTGCCTCTAGGAAACAAATATTTGTTTAGACTGTAATAATATCAAAAAGCCATTTTGCAACAAGCAACCAGCCCTGCAGGATCCGAAAGAGATGGAAATAATTTTCTCCTCCTTACTGTAGCACTAGGACAGCCCCTGTGGACTTTTAGCAGTAGAGTCTCAACCTATCATTAGAGCATTTCAGAAAATGACTGATTTACTGATCCAGTGAAGCCCTTTCTTGGGAGTACATATTGGATTCAGTACATGACCAAAGCTGGGAACATCTAGAAACCAAGACTGGATGCAGTATGAAACAAACCAAGCAATGCTAATACTGAGCAAGTGTTTAATAAAACAAAGCTTTCAGGTCAAACAAACCCTTCATCAGTGTATAAAATACTAACACATACTAACCATTTTTATATACTATCAAAAAACATTTAGAAACCACTAATACTTTTTGATGGTTCTTCAAATCAGTGAGAACTGACTACCTCCTCAAAAGGAGGTCCCACATCAGAGTCAGGATGGTGGTAGGACCACTAGGAGAGATGTAAACTCAAATTACTTTATTAGCACTGCATGTAAACAAGGCTGTGACATTTAAGTATCTTCCCCAGATGTTGAGAAGGCCTCTTCCAGTTTTGGATCTGGCCGAGTCAAGTGCAGAAAGGAGTAGAACTGACAAGAAGGGTACGGTACCATAGAGGCCTTCTATGGTGATAAGGGCCTACTTCTTTCTCAAGTGATCATTAACCAGTTCCTGGGAAAGCTGGACGAAAAGCACAGCCACCAAAAAATAGGCATTCAGTATCTTCTTCCTGTGCTTCACCTTGAAGGACAAACAATCTCATCCCTGCAATTCTCTGCAAGACATATGCATCAACCTGCTTCATTCACCAAAATTACAGGGAGACATATTGTATTCCACAACTTATGGTGTAGACAGGGTCTCATGAAGATCATCCTTGAGCCCAGACTCAGGGAGGTCTTCAAGCTTATCTGGTTACTCCTGCCGAAGGTGGCCCTGGAAATGGAACATAGCTTAGGGCTCTAAGCCTAAGATGATAGGGAATAAACTTCTTTCCACTCCTTCCTAAAGTGTTGTTTTCTTTATCCAGTGGCAATGTACAAAATGATGTTGCTCTGGGACTTAAGTGGTTAAAAAGAAGTCAACAGGGAAGCACAGTGAGTCTGCAGTGCCTTGTAAAGTTTTCAACACTAGTTTCGGAGTGCCTCCGTGTTGTTCTGATGATATCCATAATGGCTGTCTCCAAGGATGAAAAAACTCAAAACCTTTCAAGCATTTTCTTCATAAATCTGACAAGGCACATTAAAGGGGAAGGAATCAGAATCAAAACCCAATCTAAACTCTTCTTCTTAGGCCTGAGAACATCTTCAAAGCAAAAATAATCTGGAAGGGATGCAAATGAGGATGGACTCATTATCTTATTATATCTCACAGGCATTGACATTAAGCGCCTATGAATCCTCAAATGATCCAGAGGGTGAGATATGGCAGTGATCTCTGCAGCCCACAGGCATGAGCTCACATGGAGGTGGCTCTATGATGGTCTGGAATTGGGTACTAGGAAATCAGAACATGGTATTGAAAGACATAAATAAGGTGGGGGACCTGGTGTTAAATTCAGACCTAACTCCCTAATAGTGTGTTCCCATACTTAAATTCAAACTCCCACCATACAACAAACATCTACTTGATGTCCAAGCCCAGAACCATATGTATAGTTGTAGAAAGGCCAGATGGATCCACCTTGACCAGCTAAGTGGTCCATGCAGGTCTGGATGTCAGTATCAGGAAGATAGCTGCTGAGCTTTAGTACTCCAGGCCCCATGACTAAACAATTAAAGGAACTAATCTTTGTGTTCAGGTTGGCTACCTACAGGCTACCAATGACCATCTGAAGAGAGGGACAGTGCAAAAATGCTGTAATCTCAAAGTAGGAGTCAAGAGCATGCCTCTCCAATGCCAAGGTCCTTCACTGAGGCCAAAGACTGAGGAAGAGGCAGGACATTACTAGATGAGGTTGAGATCACAGCTTGACATGTTCTGATCTGAATCAGGCATAAGTGTTTGTTTCTTTATGGAAATGCTCTGACTTTTGTCTGAGGCTGTAAGGGACTTTTCCACTAGTCTTTAAGTGGAGAGCTATTGATACAGCTGTCTTCACAAAGGGAGCCAACATAATTTCACTCCTTTAATGACGAGTAGCTGAGTTGAACCTCTAGCATACATGGTAGTTGTTAACAATGTTCTCTTTCATAATGTAATGCAGCTAATCTAGTAAGGGTCTTGGCTGGTAGTATGTGAGTCGTGTATATTTATTGTGGTGTTAAGGCAAGTGAATATAGGACTTTACCAATAATAACAAGGATAAGCATGAATAACTAAAAAAAATAATTATGTTTTGAACTGTAGAAATTGCAAAAAGAAAATCAGGCACATTTGAGGGATGAGCATGCTTATGTAGCTGGTGTATTATATCAACCAGGAGTGTAGACAACTCTGATTGCTGCATTTTGCTGAAAAATTCCAAATTCCATTTGGAAGACATGCCTAATGTAAGACCCACATTAGAAGATTGGGTATTGTAAGGTGCAAGTCAGTTATGGAATAAAGGTCTTTAGAATGTTAATTTTAGAAGCTTAGTTTCACTGAATTCAGGTTTGAGTTTATAAATGTTAATAAGCCATATATTTGTAGAATGTTTAAGCAGTAACCAATGAGTGGATGTGGGTAGATGAGGATTTACCCACAGTTGGTGTGGTTTGATCACAAGGGTGAAAGTACCCACACCGATGAGCTGGATATTGCTTTTATACAATATTATTTAAGAAAAAAATGCTTGCCTTTCTTAGATAATTTCTTTGTATAATAGCATTGTAATATTCCTCTGTATTGTTTCCTGTTCTTCCATATGCATATGGGACATACATACCCACACTTGCACAGTACAGCAATGCTGCTTAATAGAAGCAATGCAGAAAAAAGAATCTCCATTGTTTTTTTTAGCAATTAAATTGGAATCTGGACAGTTCAGAGGTATAAGAATCTGATGAGATAGGGCAGAAATGCAAAGAAAATCAGGTATATTTATGTTTCTTTAGTTTTGTAGAATTTACCTGACTTTACTTGTAATTGGTCTGCACTTCATACACACCTCTCAACCTCTTAGCTCAAAAAATGTGGAACAATTCTTAAATAACTGAGACAGAGTGTACATGTTGCTCTTAGAAAACCACTAAAATAATAGGATTTGTGTTAGCTTGCATTGTCTGAAGGCTACGAAGTCAGAAACTCAAATGTATGTCATTATTTAGTGACTTCACTCATCAGTGATTTGTCGGAAAACCACACATTTTATGAGGGAGAGACCAAAAATATGAGGCAAAAATATAGACATTCTTTGAGAGGTACGAAATATATATTAATAGAAACAAGTCTGGCTACTCAGTGGTACTTTAGCAGCCGGACTTTTTTTTATTGGTATATGCTCGATTTACAGTGGGCACACTAGTTGGGCTGTCCAATCATCATGCTCATTTTTCCTTAACATGTGCTGTCCAATCATCATGCTCATTTTTCATTAACATGTGCTGTCCAATCAGCATGCTCATTTTTCATTAACAAAGACCCATCACTGTATAATTAGTTGCTGTGTATATGCAGTGTTGTTTATCAATGTCTACTATCCATGGCCCACTACTATTTTAGTAGTGCTATTCAAGACTGTATTTGGATTATAGATTGTCTCTCTGGAGTGTTGCATTAACCACTAGCATGAATGAAATTATCAACAAGATAAAACAAAGAATAACTTTTGTACAGGATAATTGAATTAAGGGGTTATGCAGTGGGAACATCAAAGTTACATATTTTGTTACGTAGCTAATTAAATGGGGATTAAATCATTAATTAACACCATGATCTGTTTTAATGTGTGTTAAGTATCAGTTTTCTGCGTCATTCTGATATGTGCTGATACAGCAGATTGCATTTTGCTCAGCATTAGGGGTGATAATCCTGCATTAATTTTAACTACCTAATATTGTTTAGTCATGCACATACAGAGTAAAGACTTTCAGTCATGAGAAAACACTCAGAAATGCCAGTAAAGCATTTGTATTCTAAGTGCCTTCTTTCAGGGGGAAGTCACAGTGCTATATAATCATTACATTCTGCTTCCCTTTGTCAAAGTGATTTTAGAGACAGTATTACAAGAGGCATTTTGTATCTTTTAAAGTGTAATGCACAGAAAAAATGAAATCATGCTGCATAATGTCAGTATAGCATTCAGGACTGTGGCAGGAAGTGTTTTATACTCTATAAACTTGAATATGATTTATTTACCAGGTGTGCATTTTTTGGACTGAACAAGCCACATATCCAGACAATAACTCCCGTGGGTCGTCCCAGAAAAATAGAAAACTTGTGCTTGATTTTCCTTGATTAAATCATGTGTATTTTTACACTGCTTTCATTAAACTTAATACCCTGTGGCCCAAGAGTGGAAACCTTGTACAGAGAATCACAGAAACTTAATGAGTCACATGTAGGCATGCTAATGCCAAAGATGCAGGAAGGGTAATACATTAAGTTCATACTAATAATTCAATGGCATAGCACAACAAAATATAGGGATCTATCTTCAGAGAAACAAGGCACAAAAAGGAATTTATTGAATTGGTACGGAATAATAGAAGAACAGGAGAGATTTAAGCAATATACCTCAAAACATCTTCTCCTAATAGCGATAGCTAAGCAAAATAACCTGACAAGGAAACAAGTGTGGAATGAATCAGGAACCCGAACATGAGTGTGGACATGTTTGCAGGATCACTGTGGATTTCAGGAAAGGACAAGTGTAGAACACAGTGACTAACCACACGGGAGCCATGTGTTTAGGTTTTGCAAGGTGAATAAATATCAGCTTTTTCTAAACTCATCTTTCATTTTGTTGTTGATTAATACCGTTACTTAAATGTATTTCTAGGTCTCAGAAGTGAACTGTAAAATAAGGTTTTACATTTATATATCTGTGTATGTATTATATGAGAAGCAAGGCTTTATTTGTCAAAAATGCCTGAATCATGAATTCATTAAAAGCAATTTTTCTGCTTGCAGTATTTGACAGCTGTTGAACTGAAACTTAATATAGCCATGTTTTGCTGCATTGATTCTCCCTTTGTGTCAGCCAATGTATGGCACTCTGCCAGGTGTTCTCTCCAACACACACCGCAATCAGTTTAATATTTAATCAGGTTTGGTCTAGGATGGTATTGATTATCCTTTTGGGAATGACTGATGTACTTTCAAGTACTGGAGAGGTTTATAAACATGGTTTATACAACGAGATATAATCTAGCTGGAGGAATTTGCACCAGAAATAGAATTCTCACATCACCTGATGTTTTGTGTTTAATAAAGTTCCTTGGCTTGTCAGAACAGAACATTCTAACTTGAATATAGTTTTGTTCCACAAGTGAAATGAATTTGGTTGGCCTCTAACCGATACTCCACAGTAGTATACCTCATGTAAAAGCATCACTTTGTATGACAACTGACAGCTTGGTTCTAACCACTGCTGATTTGATTCATTTCAGCTTAGTAGTATACAGAACAAAAATTATTTTGTTTACTTTATGACCAATGTGTAACAAAAGTGGTCAGCTGGGTAATGGTTAAGTGATTTTGCTGTAGTTTAAGTAGACTTAAAAAAGTAGTCATAAAGGCGTCCATTATTCCCTCACTGGAGGATCTGTTGCACATCTACAAAGCAATTAGCATCTGAAATACCCAGTCTAAGGACTTAAATCTCATCTCTGACATAAACAGGACATGATGGACAGACAGATATGTGTCTCCAAGATTACCCCTTCTCTAGAACTGGCTTCCCATCTGTATGAAGCAAACCTCAACCCTAACACTATTCATATGTAACTTGGACCAGTGGAGTGGAAATCGCAAATTTACCCCAGTTTGTCACCTATGTCCCTAATGGACAAGGCAGTCTCTGAATGCTTGATGTGTGCAAGCCTATCTCATAACTGTAAAATTCCTTTGGTATTGACACGTCAACGATATTTTGGTAAATTTGAGGCTAGGTTTAAATGGCTTTTATGCCTATAGACTAGTAACCACCTATGGATCTAGAAGCAAGATTAAGTAAGAGGGCTGAATGGTCCAGGTACCAACTATGTTTTTATCTATATTCTTTTTTTTATTTTATTTAAGTAAGTAGGTTGGACTAAGAGGCCCTTTTCAGCTATGACCTTTCATAACATGATTCTGAATAAAAATATAAAAATAAAAATGGAAAAAATAAATAGATGCCTAGTTAATGGACAAAGACTTTAACTGTAATCCCTGGAATTGTGGAACTACAAATGCTCAACTAGGTCTGACGTTGTAGCACCTTGGAATATTGCCCTTTTTCTGAGGGACAATGATCTTGGAGTTAGTATATGCAAGGAGCCATGCTATGGAAGGCTCAGACCTCAATGCTGGAAGGTTCAATGGGTTAAGCCTTAAAATGTGTACTAGTGAGGTATCAGAATACACTGTTTTTCTGTTTAAATAACAGTTTATTTTTCATAGTGTCAGGGCTTACAGTAGCAAGTCTCACAAGTTTAACAGACAGCTAAAATAAATGGTTGCCTATTGAGAGTAAACAGCAGAGAAAATAGAGAATATAATATAGATTAGGAACATTACAGCCATAATGTAAAGACAGTTATTGCATGATAAGCCCAAATGCAATCACAGTTAGAGATAACATTTCCTAATAAGGAGCAACAAAACAGTATCAGCACTATAAGAAGTTTTCTAAACATGTTTTTTTGTACGTTGTGATGACTTGGAATAAGCTCACCTAATGTCCGGGACTGTTTTTTTGGTACGGGACATTAAAAATTTGTAAGTACTGTCAGTTTGGTACTAGATAGTGGTTACATTTCACCTATTGATATCACATACTTGTTTTTGATAACAAGTGGATGACCAGTGAATAAAATAAGGGCCATTTGAGTAGTTAAGTAGACCAAAAGGTTGTGTTTGTTAGGCCTACAGACACACATGTTGGTCTCATTATTATCAATATTACAAGAAATTTTCCTAACATGTCATTTGTATGGGACTTCTTTAGAATGAGTATGTATGGCGTGTTTCAGCTATACATTTCATTATAAGGTATCAGTTGGTGACAATGGATAAAAGAATTGTGGTTTATAACATTACCGAACCTTACAAACAACTTTAGGGCTTGTGATTTTTATTTAGGAACTGACTGTATGTGTTGGGTTTATACTCAACATTATGCATTTGTAAAATCTAATTTAGTCTTTTGAAAACTTGGCTGCTGGAAACAGTTTTTGAATGTTGTTTATAGGGATACATAATATCTTCATCAAAATGGTCACCTGTTGGATGAACCAAATTTGAATTCAACGGCTGAGGATAACTAAGACGACAAGCTGAAAAGACTGGTTTGGGAATAGAATATTAATGACATTTCATTTTTTTGTCTGTGAATTGTTGTTGTCTATTGACCGAATTTGGATAAGCAGTATTTAATGGTATTGTTCATGTAAGATATGTACAACTTTTGAGTGGCATGAAACAACTGTACCAATATCTGAATCCTGAATTTCCTGACTGTTGACATCCATCTAAAGCGAACGCTTACTTTCCCAGTGCTGTACTGGTCCCCTGAGCAGAACCTGTACTAACACTCAAAAGAACCAAAGTTTTGTCCTGCCGCATGTATATCATTCCCTGGTGCATCCTGCCTTGAGATTTCCTGAATTTCCTGAATGTTGACATCCATCTAAAGTGAACGCTTACTTTCCCAGTGCTGTACTGGTCCCCTGAGCAGAACCTGTACTAACACTCAAAAGAACCAAAGTGTATTTACCTTTTTAGAAAGTTGTCTGTACATCCAATAGCAATATTGTAATACTATGTGTGTATGCTAGAAGCCTACTGCAGAGCCCACTCAACCTGCTCTCTCCAGTCCCTTACCCCTCGTAGGTGCCTAGTCCTCCTCTGCTAACTGATCTGTCCACTAGATGGCAGCATTAACCTACTTTTAAATACTTTAAATCAAGCTACTGGATATTTGTCTGTCCTACTTGCTCTGTTGCCCTGCCCTACCTTCTGTAGCCTACCTTCTCCCCCTCAATCTCTCTTAGCAGAACTGCACCTTACTCCTGAGCCTTGCTGCTCTGTGCTTACTACTCACCTCACTGATTGTTCGTTACTGGCTTGCTCTTCCATTTCCTTGTTTCTGACCCGCTCCGTTCGCCCTGCGGGCTCACTCCACTCTCCTACCCTACCCCCAAATTCAACCCACCCCCAGTGCTCCGACATTTATTCTCCTCCTAACATCCCTCCCTCTCTCCACCGACCAATCCTCAGCACTTTCCCTCCACCCCACCTGCCTCTCACTACCTCACCCCTTCCCTCCTAAATCCCTTAACCTCCTCTCTATTACATCCAACAGGCCCCACTTATCATGCACTCTCCTACTCCTAAAACCTTTATTTCCACATCCATCCTCATCCTTCTTCTACTTCCCTTATATATCATGCCACCTCCTATACTCACTTCCATCTACACCCTCCACCTCTGCCTCCCCACCTCCCCCACACAACACACTTCCACAACATCTCAGCCTCTTTAGTTCGCTCCCACCCTTCCCTCCTCTTCAAAGTAAAACTTTTCCCAATCACTACTAAATACTACAAACCCAGACCTTTTCATTACCAGTCACTTCTAACTAAGTACAAACCAAAACAACTTATTCGTTATCTCACTTACCTCTGTTTAGCCGGTGACATTCACCCTAATCCAGAACCAAACTTCTCACCTAGTAACCACACTAGCTCCCACAATAATTCCACCAATAAATACATCAAATTCCTCACCATCAACACCCAAAGCCTAAAAAATAAAACAACCCACTTTCATGCCTGGCTCACTCACAACTCACCTGACATTGTAGTCATTTCTGAAACCTGGCTAAAACCTCACATAAGTGACTCTGAATTCCTTCCCCCTGGATTTCAATCACTTTTATCTGTTCGCCTAAGTACTCGAGGTGGCGGTGTTACACTAGTCTACTCCAACCAGCTGTCCTTTACTCCATATCCTAATCCCATCTCTTCTTTCAATAATGCTGAACTTGTACCAGGCCTTCTAAAAATTAACAATCATAAAAGCATCTGCTTCATTTCCCTCTATATTCCTCCAGGTAACAACACCAACACCCCGAAAGACATCCTGTCCTGGGCCTCCTCAAATATTAAACTGGAAACTTACATACTGGGTAATGTAAATATAGACTGGAACAAAATCAACAACCTTAACCCCACCACGTCGATCAATCTATTTAACTACACTCAACTTACTAACACCATCACTAGACCCAACAAAACCAACCCCCAGGCTCCATACTAGACTGGATCCTAGTATCTCATCCCAATAAAGTGATACAATCTGGTGTCATACCAGACCCATTAGGAGACCACCTCCCTGCCTTCACCCATTGAGCTTCCCTCACCCTCCCCCACACTCCCACCAGTTTATCCACACTCGGAACCTCTCTAACTTTAACCCTACTACTTTCTCTGATTCATTCAGGAATACCAATTGGAACCCCCTGAAAACTCTTCCATTAGACTCAGCAGTTGACTTTTTTAATTCAGCTTTCTTAAATGTCCTTAACTCCCTAGCTCCAATAAGGGCAAAAGAGTAAAAACTAAGACCACCCCGTGGCTTACCAAGGACACCAAAAAGATTATGCTACAAAGAGATAAAACCTGGAAAACATACCTCCAAACTAAACAACCAGACATCTTACTTAAATACAGACAACTAAGAAACCTTAACAAAAAACAAGTTATCAAAGATAAAAAGTCCTACTACATCAAAATGCAAACAAATCATGCAAAAAAACCCCCCAAAATTTGGAACTCTATCAACTGTCTCCTTAGGTCAGGTACTAAAAACAATCCCTGCCCCGACACCAGCAAATCTGACCTTGAAATTGTCTCACTATTCAACACCTTCTTCACCACTTCTATTGCTGAGCTAACCAAGACATTTACCAACAACAACCCTCAACCCCACCCCAACCAAACATCCTCTCCCTCCGCTTCCCCCTACTTTCAAACTCAAACCCATCTCTATCTACCAAATAAACTACTCTCTTCACCTACCAAATAAAGAAACTTCTCTCTAAACTAAAGCCATGCTCCAATGCCCCCGACAACATTCCCTCCTCCTTCTTAAAAATAGCCTCCGATGGTATTGCTCTCCCTATTAGCATCCTGATCAATAGATCCCTACTTGAATCCTATGTACCCAAACTATGGCGCTCTGCATATATTCTTCCACTTCACAAGGGTGGCAAAAACTGTAACCTATCTAATTTCCACCCCATAGCCATCCTTCCCCCTCTCTCTAAACTCCTTGAAACATGCATCCACCTTCAGCTCTTGCCATTCCTTACCAAACACCAGCTACTCTCTCCTACCTAACATGGCTTCTGCCCAGGACATAGTACCAACACCGCCCTTCTCTCCTTCTTACATACTGTCAATTTAGCCCGTGACTCCAGTAATTTAATATCCTCAGTTCTGCCTGACTTATCTAAAGCTTTTGATACCATCTCTCACACCCACCTTCTAAGTCATTTGTCTAATCTCAATCTCAATCTCCCACAAAACTCTATCCTGGTTCTCCAGCTATCTTTCTGACAGGTCCCAGGCTGTTAAATGGGGCCAGGGCACCTCCACCTTCCGTCCTACCCTCACTGGAGTACCCCAAGGATCCATACTTTGCCCAATTCTATTCAACATCTTTATTAACGACTTTTACAAGGCCATACCCAATACCATTTACAAGGCCATACCCAATACTAAAATTGTTCAATATGCTGATGATTCTACTTTGATCTGCTGTGCCTCCAACTTAACAGATCTCCAACTACTGACACAAACAGCCTTCTCAACTACTGAAAACTGGATGCTCCAAAATCACCTCTCATTAAATGCTAATAAAACTAAAATCCTTCTATTGTATCCTTCTAAGTCCTCCCCTATTGATAAAAACTCATTCCAAATAACCAGCCATAACAACTCCATTTTAGAGGTCATTCCCTCCACCAAACTTCTTGGTGTAACCATTGATGAACGCCTAAAATTTAATACTCACATCCAGCTAAACATAAAGAAAACCCACATAAAACTTGGCCTACTTTATAGAAACAACCACTTCCTCTCTCCTGCTACCATACTAACTCTCACCACTACTTATCTCCTTCCCTCTCTACTGTATGGTGCCCCATCTGCTTACTAATTTATCCTCCTCACTATCCTCCAAACTAGAAATATGTTACAATAAAATCTCCAGATTTGCTACCAAAGCCAAATCTTCTTCCTCTCATCACTGTTCCTCCCTTCACTCATTAAACTGGCTTGAACTCCATAACCAACTTGACTTTCTCCAAACCACGACTGCCTATAGACTACTATTCCAACCTACCAAGTGCCCTGCACTATCCAATATCCTACAACCATATACTCCCCATAGAACACTTAGATCTACCCACCAAAACCTAATCACCATCCACAAACCCAAGCAACAAGCTGGTCAACTTCTGCTTTCCTTCACCTTAGCCAAAAAATGGAATGCTCTTCCCTCCACTCTTAGGACCTGTGATAACCTTGAAAACTTTAAAACTCTTCTTCATTCTCACCTTTACTCAAACAGGAAATGCAACTGTACTCTTCACCCTATATCTCTCAAGGTCTCCTCCACTTTTACTCCTGGCTAACCTCTCACCTAGCTAACCACCTTGCTCATTTGTATTATGTATAAATAGCTATACTGAAAAATCTAGCCTCAAGGGTATTTGCCTGTCTTTTACACCTAAACAAAATTGTAATTGTTTATTTCTTTATGAATGCTACCTGTTTATTTGTCAGTAATGCAAAGTTTCTTAGTAATTATTCATGTAACTATGTATTGTTGGAGCTTTTCTCCCCAGGCCTCCACTGAAAACGGGCTCCCCAAGCCCAGTGGGCCTCCCCGGTCATCAAACTGGAATAAATAAATAAATAAATAAATCTTGAAAAGGACAAATATTTGTTCAACTTCAGCTTATTAAGTGCTTGAGTCTGAACGTTTAACAAGAGAAACTGACAAGGAATACAAAACATTAAAGTAAATAAAAGAAAAGAATAATTATACGATGACTGTCAGTTAGCATTCCAAAACATGCATGCTGATTGGCCAGCCCAACCAGTGTGCCCATTGTAAAGCCAACATATACTAATGGAAAAAGGTCCGATTGCCCGGACTTTTTCCATTAGTATATGTCCTGATTTTTTTTTGTCTGTGTAAGCACAGGTAGCACCGAGAAAGGAAGATCTCCATTGCTTTAATCTCGCTATGTTATACATTTAACATAGCGAGCTAGAAGATACCTCGCTATGTTAAACTCATTTAACGTAGCAAGATAGCTTTAAAAAAGGGAATGGAGATCTTCCTTTCTCCGTTGCTTTTTTTAAAGATATCTTGCTATGTTAAACTCATTTAACATAGCAAGATATTTTAAAAAAGCAACATAGATCTTCCTTTCTCCATTGCTTCCTCTACACAGCTCTGATGTACTGCATAAGCATGGGAACAAAAGTTCCATACGTATGAGCAGTACATCAGAAAAAGCCCCAGTATAGCGGAAAACCACGGAAGGGCACCACGGAGGTATTATACAAAGACATTATTCAAGAAAAGTAAGTATTATTTTTCTTAAATAATGTCATTGTATAATAGCAATAACCCACGTCTGGGTGTGGGTAATGCTAGATTTAACCATGGTTGTCTTTGTTTGGTCACTCAGGCTTCGCCTTCATGACCGAACCACACCAGCCATGGGTAAATCTAGCACTACCCACACCTAGACGTAGGTTATTCCTTAAATAAACAATGTGCATATTTATCGAAAAAGAAGCACTTAATGGCAGATGTAAATTAAGTGAATGTACCTGCTTTCCTGACAGTAACTGAAAGGGCATACTAAACTTTGGGTGCCCAGACTGAAAAGTTCCTTGTACAGCATTCTACTGAGCATTTTGGAAGAAACTTGGTAAATGGGCTTCAACAAGCAATCTCCAGGTTGCTTTTGTCAGGTCTGGAACTAATTAAGCAACCCAGGGTGTGAATTTATAAGTCAGGTAACAAGAAGCTGTTGCAGTTCTTAGACAGATGAGAAGAATATTTATTCTTCAAATGAAAGTGGAATGATTTTCCGTTCTTGGACTATTAACCATGAATCTACAGATCTTAGTTGGAGCTAGATGGAGTCTTTTAGTACTGCAAAAAGGGCCCACAGTAACTAGTGGGAGTCTGTACCCCAATGACAGAAGGTGCATTCCTCTCCCCAGCACAGTAGGAGCTTCTGGAGTTAGCCAGCATTACACCTTGCAGCAGGTAGATAAAAGAATGTTTATTTTAGCTATAGTTTTGTGTGAGACAAGTGAGTGTCTAGCCACAGTTCAGGATATTTAAGCATTGTCATGTAATTCCAAGTGGCCCTCAAGGGGTGATTCAGCTGCCCAATAGGAGTTGTATATTAAGTATCCATTACAAATCTGTGAAGCTACTTGGTTTATTAGCAAAAGAACTGTTGATAACAAGGTTCATTAGCACAAATCTCACTATAACAATCTTGTTATAGTGAGTTTCATACATATGAACTATACAATGATTCCTAGTCCCTATTTCAGAGAATAATTATATTTCATACACCGACACATGCACAGGCATGCAGACACACACACACACACACATACACACACACATACACACACACACACACACACACACACACACACACACACACACACACACACACACACACACACATCTGTCTCTCTGTATGTATGTATGTGTGTGTGTGTGTGTGTATATATATATATATATATATATATATATATATATATATATATATATATATATGTGTGTGCGTGTAATGTATATATTTGATCTGATGTCAGATATGCGCAAAGTCTTATACCATTTTAGTAGGGAACAAGAGGTGGTAAAAACACAAGTCATAAAATGCTTTCTATAACCATAAAGTACAAGACAAACTATATTATATATTTACCACAAGCCCTACCACACACACACACACACACACACACACACACACACACACACACACACACACACACACACACACACTTATTTAGGCAACCTGTTTTCACCTCAGGCATGGGATTTTATTAAGCTTTGATTGCATGTTTGTTTAATTTTGTAAGATCATAATGCATGTGGGGACAAACAGAAAGAACAAAACATAGGATTTGTTTCATAATCTTTCCATTTTAAGAAAAAATGCATGATATTTTTATAAACTGAACACTCATTTTGTAGACGACTGTATGCTGAAGATTTTTTCATTGCATTACCCCACTGTTATGTTTTATTTTAATGCTCATTTCACACTTTATAAAAATGTGGATGCATAGCTTTTTGTACATATTTTTGGTCATCAACAAAATAATTGACATACTCTAATCATAACTTACTTTATAAAGGTTTCATACTGAGCAATTTTTAACTCAAGATACTCTATAATCATACTCTAATGTTATTTACATTTATTTTATTTTTTTAACTATAAAAATAATTTAAAATGTTTTTGTTGCCAAACTGCCAACAAATGAAAGCATCTGTCATATAAAAGCATTTATTGTGTATTTTTTCTTCTGCTTTACTTGGCATTTACAGCATGTATTTGCTCTATTTTAAATTATATGACTTTGAATAAGTTGAGTGCTGTAGCAAATGAGAATATGGTAACTAGTACTGATGCAACTGCAGAAGTTTAAATAAGTTCTTGATTCTGGTAATGATGGTAGAGTTTTGACAAATTAGTGAGGATGCTTGCAGACTGGGGATACATTGTGATAGTTCTTGTTAAGAGGTTATAAACAAAACGTGTCTAATATAATTGTTAAGGTCTTAACCTCACAGATGCAAGATACAGGCTTTGATTCTGACATCTGGTTATTGGCTAGGCTTGTAAAAGTCTACAGACTGATAACCTTGTATTTATCTAGGAAGGGTTGAAGGTTGTCATAATGGTTAAGGTATTTACCCCACAGATATCAGGTACAGGGTTTGATATTCACCTTTGAGGGAAATTGGCTAGGCTTAAAATTGTCCTTAAGTGTAGCTAGCCTAATGCTTTTTATGAACCTGTTATTTACTCTATTGGAATGTAGGATAAAAGAATGAAATATGCTGGGCCAAGTGAGTAGTGTTATTTTAGGAAAGAAGTGTTTTAATAATAGTTAAAGTCATGACTTAGCATCCTTTGATCAAAAATACTAGATTTACATTTATCACTCAAGCAGACTTCAGATTTTGAGATGCAGGCCTTATTTGTCTAATTTTTAATTTGGATTACTGCTTCCCACTCATTTCAATGAGATATGGTAACTGTGTAAGTTATCTATTAAATACAGCTCTGCATATGTTGGTATGACTGGGCTGTGTCATGGGCAGCTTTATGTATTTATTTATTTACTTTGTTAACCACGTTGTTGGCTGATCCAAAGACCCTTTTCAGTTGCAACCCATGTCAAGGTGGCAAATTCGGTCTTAAACAATTACATAATGCAAATGCAAATGGATATAAGTCTACAGATAAAACAACACCAGAAATAAGACAGAAAGTTTGCATTCTGTTGCATTACATTTTTAGAACACAGAAGAAACATCTGCTCTCTAACATAAGTTACTGCTGAGGTATTATTTGATTGTACTTTTCTAGTTGTTTACTGCAGTAATGTGAATAATATATGTCAGTTTCTTAGGTTTGTTTTGCTTTAAGTAGTTTAATACTTAGAGTTTAATATTTAGCTTAGATTTTTAGATTTGGGTGCAATTTCTGGTAATATAATTTACCAGCTGCAATTTTTTATTACTTTATTTTAACATTTAACGATTTGGTGAATTTCATTTGTAAAGGTATGATTTCTGGGGTGCAGTTGCCTTTGTGGATTTGGAATGTATATTTTTTTGCTGTGTGTACTGCATGAAGTTTAGTCTGTGAATGGTACTGAGTAACTATATTTAGCTATATGTGTAAAATGCTGGTGACTGACATATGTAAAGAGTGGTGAAACATGCCTGTTTCATAGGGGACTTTGAACAGTTGACCATATATGATTTGCTTCTTAATATTCATTCATTGAATTTACTTCTTGATACTAGCATTATCCAATCTGAAGTCCAAGATGAGATGAATCTTATCCTTAAAAGCTAATGCTGGACTCTCTCTCTCTTACACACACACACACACACACACACACACACACACACACACACACACACACACACACACTCATGCACATGCATGCAGGTGCACACAAGCACACATCAATATACTGTGGTACTGCTGATAAATGTATAAATATGCAAAAGGTGGGACACTATACCTATTAACATCAGAAACAACAGTTAATCTCCTAGCCTTCAAACATGCACTAAAAGAATATATTCTAAATCTTGGAATTGCTCCTGTTCTAAATCTGGCTGAAAACCTGGCTGAAAAGCCTTATTATAAAACTCTATCCTGTTATTTCAATCTTCTATTGAAAAAAAAATCTCTCGGCTAAAGCTTTGCTCTATCTCTGTCTGTTTCTCAGCTCTCTTACTCCTAACGTACGTCATTATCACCTCCAAACTTTCTTCTTAAAATTCTTTGCCACCACTTTTTTCTCCCACTTAACTCCTGTCCTCTTTCTCTCTCCACCTCCTTATACCACTTTCTCTCTCTCCTTCACACAACCTCATGTTTCATCTCTCTCTCTGACATCTGTTTTTCCTGTTTCGTTTTTCTCTTTCTGCTAATAACCTTGGACAATTGTAAACCATGTTAAATGTAATCTTAAATGTATATCTATTACTGTTAATTTTCTCAGTAATGTATATATCATTATTTATGCATGTAGAATTCCAAAATTAATACTTCTGTAATTAATTTTGCATGTAAATTTTGCTATAATTAATTTTGCATGTAAATTTTGCTTGGAGCTTTTCTCACTGGGCCCCTGCTAAAAATGGGCACCCTAGACCAAGTCTGACTTTCACGGTAAACAAATGTCAGCAAATAAATAAATAATAAACACTGGCTTTATAATGAGTTATTTGGATGCTACATTGCTGCAGTCTAGCTTAGCATGCCCTCCATTTTACACAGAAGAAGTTGTACTATGATAACTTTGTAAGTATTCTGATGAAATACACTGAAATTTATTTTAACTGTTATAGCACAGGTGTAAGCCCAAAACTTCATTTGGTCATAACTTTGTTTAAGTATACAAATATTTGTCAATTATTTTGATTCAAAACTGAAATGCTTTTTTTCAAATGTTTGCCTGTGAAGTAGATTTGTACATTTATTCTACCATTTGTTGCAAAAGAACCACAATGAGGAGTTAAGTCTAAGTACTCGTTTTGAACTCTGATCAGTGAAGCTCAAACAGCACATGTGCCAGCAATGTAAATAGGAGATTACTAGGCTAATGGCTTAACTGCCTCTACAAGTTTAGCCTTAACTGCCTTTACAAGTTTAGCCAATATAATCCAATTTTACCCACTATATGGCCTGTAGAGGCAAGAGGATAGCATGGGTGTGTGCCTATGTCTTGAGTAGTTTATAGATTGTCCCCATCCATAAGGGATATAGGTGCTACCCCAGGTATGAATTTGCAATTCCCAATCCATTCCCTATTGACTGATCCAAAGTGCATTTGAAGAGGACAAGGGAAGGGCTATGCTTAATATGAATAGGAAGCCTATTCCAAAGAAGGGACAATCTCTGAGATGCATATCTGTCACTTCAGCATGTTTTAAATTTAGACCCCTAGATCACATGACCCTCATGTTGTTTGACTTCCGGATGTGTCGCAGCTCCATCATGGCTAGATTTGTGAGTGCCTTGTGGGTCAGACATAGGTCACCCCTTAATAGACGGTAAGAGACAGAGTAAAGGGATAGGGCTTTTAGTCTATCTGCACAGGACATGTTGTTTGCACCATGTATTTTTGTTTGTGAGGAACATCTGAGGTCACTCCAGCTGCTGTAAGTGCCTAGTTATGTACATGTCAAATGGTGCATTGTGTTCCTTTATTGGTCTAATGAGGGATGAATACAGTGGTACTTTAATTTCCTTGGGTCTGGATGCTATATCTTTACATATATGTTAAGGCACATAGAAGGACTTCCTGACCACTGTGGATACATGCAGTCAAACATCAGGTTACTATCTATTTTTGTACCTTGATCTCTAATCTCCGAGTCTATTCTTAGGGATGTGCTATTGATGTTGTAATTTGCAGGGGTATTTGACTTGTCAATGGGTATGATAATGTATTTTTTTCGCATTTAATTTAGGCCATGGTTTTAGCAACAATCATCTATCTATCTAGATCCTCCTGAAGGATATCTACATCACTGGAGGATTCAGTGATTGCCCCCAGCTTGCAGTCATCGGCAGACTCTGTTATCAAGAGGTCTTCCACATTATCCTTGACTTCAGAGAAGTATATTCAGAACAGGAGTGGTCCCAGCACTGAGCCTGTGGCATACCATTAGCAACTGGCCACTTTCTGGATATGTGTCCTGTCAGTGAGCCAGATGGCTATCCATCTAGTGATTTAGGGATTTATGCCCAGTTTTGTGAGTTTTTTTATAATATCCAAGTTGGAAATTATGTCAAACGCCTTGGCCAGATCAAGTTAGGTGATATATACTGTTTTATCCTCATCCATGGATTTAGTGACTTTCCTCAAAGAAATCCTCCAGATTCAGTAGGGATGACTTGCCCTTGACAAATCCATAACAGTTTGGGTGCAGTGTTTGGAGGTTTCCTATGTCATTATTTTTCATGTCAATGATTATTTTTATCCATGACCTTACACACAAGAGTAGTGAAACTTATGGATCTGTAATTTCCCAGGTCAGTAGATAATTCCTCTTTATGACGAGGGATGACTGTTGCTGTCCTCCAATCTATCGGGACAAAGCCAGTCCAAAGGCTGTGGTTAAATAGAGATCCTAATGTGTCTGATAAGGTCTGATTTAAGCTGTTTAAGAGACAACCTGGTATATCATCAGACCCCATTGAAACCATTTTGTTAGCTTTAGAGAGCACAGTGGCAACCTGTTCTTTGGTGATAATTGGCAGTGGAGTGGTAGAGGGTATTTCTTGGGCGGATCTGGGGGTGATGGGGAGGTGAAATATAAGCTGAATTTGTCAGCCAAAAAAATGCTATATCTTCTGACTGAGCACAGGTGATGCCATCTACAATTAATTCTGTACATTGTTGGGTGTTGCCCTTAAGACTGCAGACATAACTGAAAAATGCTTTATGGTTATCCTTAGCTTTGCATGATATTTTTACCTCAAAGTCTGCTTTCAGAGACTTGACTAGTTTCCTGATTCATTTGTTTAGACTAATGAGGGACTTTTTGCTATTATGCTGTATTCAATTTACTCTGTTTCCTTCCTGTTCTGTTATTCTGTTGCAGCAGATGATTATTAGTCCAAATTGTTGTTCATGTTGTACTTCCTTTGGGCATGTACGTTACAATCACTGGGCATGTATTAATATTTGTACCATGCACACTCCCCCAATTGCCTCAATGCACTTAGAAAATAGGCACCTGTATTATCTTTTGTTCAGTTAGAATTTTTTAATTAGTAGCTTATGTATGCTAATTATATGTTTTGTAATATATTTTAACATAACAGAGTTCCACTATCCATTTTAACTAATAGCTGTGCAAGAGCATTAACTATGAAGAATTTTGGTCTGAATTTTCATAGCACTCCTCTAAGGGACTCTTCTGTCCCATTCATGTGTACTGCAGCATTGTCACCTCAAATGATTTCTGGAAAGTGAATAAGTCCAGATGAGAATATTTAAATATCAGTAGCATAGCTCTTCATAAACGTATGTACTGCTTCCCAGGTAACACAGACTCAAAATATTTACAAGAGTAATCATTTTGATGGCAACTCGAAGAACTGAAAAAAATAGTTGCATGTGCCATCAGTAATGCTCACCGCCAGTATTTTTAAGTTGATTTAGATGATGATGATGATGATATATTTTCTGCAGTCTAAGAATAATCCCAAGGATAATCATCTCAGTGGCAACTCCCAAAAACTGATAAATCATATGTAAGCAGCAATGCTCAACCATTCCCATCATTTTTCTACAGTTGGTTCAGCTGAATGTGTTCTTGTTGGCTTCATTTAATTTGTTTGTACAGTCATTGTACATGTGTTTTAGCTTTGTTTAATATGCATGTAATGTACTACAGCTTCAGATTTACCTCTTAGGCCAAACAATGTCTGAGTCTTTTTAGTGCACTTGTGTATGCAAGTTTTCGAGCAGTTTGACTCCTTTGTTAGACTGGCTGCATTCTGTTGTCACTGTGACTGTTTTTGTTTCATGTTATTCCCTTTACTTATTCATTTGCTTTTGATTACTGGGAATGTCTGACTGGACAGATGTCCAGAGGAGAAATGCTTCTTAGAAGTTTACAATGTAAAATGAATAAAAAAAAATATTACAGATTCAAAAATACAATTAGAATAAAACATATAAGCATAACAATATTTTAGCATAGTGGTATATCAAAAGAGAATACAGTTTCTACATAACAAGCAATCAGTTTATTATTCATTGACATAATTAATATTGATCAGGAGTAGAAGGCTTTCAAAATTACCTGGTTATATAATTGAAATAAAGAGTGGGATTTGTTAGAGACTAGAGGGAGACTAGGTGGGAGAAATAAGGAGTATAGGGGAGAAAAAGATGGGTAAGTAGATGGTTATCTATCTGTAGAGGTAAGAAAGGGGTGGATCGAAGTAAGAGAATGAATTGTGAAAGATGAAGAGGAGAGAATACAAAATGTATGTAAATATATGAGTGCAAATAATAAGTCAGAGAGAGTAAGGAAATAAGTATAGGATAGAGAAGTACAGTGGTTTGAGATAGAATAAAAGTAACATGGAGAATATACGAAGGAAGGAAGAGAGTTAGACTTGGAGAGTTATATAGAGTGGAGACAGAGAATGAAGATCAGAGGATAAGGAGGAGAGGATGTGATAATAATATTGTGTATTAGTGTAGGAGAAGGAAATGTCAGAGAGAAAAACAGGGATAAGAACAGAAATAAAGGGGGAATAAATTGTTAGAGAAAAACAGAGAAAAGGTTACTGAAGAAAAAGGGAGGTTACAGATGGAATAAAGGGAGGAAAAATGGTAGTTGAAGAATAGGAGAGGAGTACAGTAATTAGAAATACAATGAGTTGAGAGGAAAGGTTATAGGAAGGATCACAGACAGTAAGATTGTACTCGTGGTAAGCTATCCTGGAGAAGGTGTACATTCACATGTCCAATTCTGAATGAACTGTGATTTAAAAAGAGGTTCAGACTGTACAATGTTGTTGACATTACAAAGTGTTGGAGGTAGAATGGATGGATGGATGGATGGATATGGATGAAGAGTGAAGGGCATCCCCATATGAGTTATATGTTCATTTCCTGTATCTTCCTAGAAAGCTTCATTTTCTGTTTGTGGAGATGATGGCATATAGCTTACATTTTATCAGACTATTATGCTATTACTTTTTTAGATGTTTTTGGTGTGTGTGTGTGTGTGTGTGTGTGTGTGTGTGTGTGTGTGTGTGTGTGTGTGTGTGTGTGTGTCTGTTTCTCTCTCTCTCTCTCTATATATATATATATATATATATAGAGCTACATATATATCACATAATATACTCAAATTTGAATTTTTACTCCTTTATTACTGTAACATGTATTTAACCTGTGTCACAGTCCTGATTCCCATTCCATTTCTTTTATAGGTTCATAGGTAAGTACTAGGCTAGCTGCCCTTGTCGGCCATTTTAAGACCAGCCAATTTCCCTTTCAAAGCTAAGAATCAAACCTCATATCTTGTGTCTGTGAGAGAAACACCTTAACCATTATACCAACCCCCTTATACCACCCGCCTTTCTCTTACAGAATGGCCTATGAGGTGTGCTGCATGCTGTCTGCCACAGGAAGAATGCCTCTGCCTGCTCATTCAGCAAGATGCATATGCATAATGATAATGCATACTCATAGGCTCATGCTCCACTGGTGCAACACCTAGTGCTCCTGTTAGGTGTCACCCAGGTAGAAAGTTACAGCCACATCACTACCCGACGGAAGAGTGAGCTAGCAGTTACCACTTACTCCCATCCTCCTCGGCCTACTCTGTCAGGCACTGAGCCTGTATTCCAACTCATGTAGCATAGCTCTAGTCAAAAACTTATCACTCTATGCCAATGGAGCCGACTTGAAATATTTCACCTTAGAGTTTACATGATGGGCAGTAAAGCTGCATTGCTACTTGACCTCAGTCTACTTCAGCAGGAGATATTATTATACATTCTCTAAGAAAAATACAAAGCAAAAAAAGTTTGAATAAATAAAACATCAAAATTTAGCAATCTTGCTTTATTAGCATGTCTTCTAGCACCTTGGCTCGAAATACAAATACATAAAAACACCATTTAAATACATTCAGTATCAAAATAAAACCAATTAAAATCCAAATTCATGAATAAAACATGATAAATTATTTTACGATTGGATTCCATTTGATTTCCTGATTAAGGCCAACCAGAATAATGTTATTGTACTACAATAAAAAAAATGTTTCTTTGTATCTTAAAATAGTTTAACATCAATGTCAATTCATTCTTTATTATTACAAACATAATTATCCATGCTGTCAGAAATGTATATTCTGAATTCTGACAAATGGCAAAATGTTCAGCTAGGGGATTTTTAAAGTTCTGTTTTTTTTTTAATTTTTTCTACAGTGTTTTAGCCTGAGACAAAAATGTTGTCCTTGTTTCACCAAAATGTACTTTTCCACAGGGACATTGAGCAATACAGACTACATTCTTATTGTGACAAAGGCTTATATTACTTCATCTGATACTAAGATTATTAACTTGTATTCCATACATATTTGTCATAAGACAACACATACTATACCCACAACATCAGCATTTATCTCATTTTTCAAATTCATACTCAGTAAGTTCAATATGGGTCTCTGAAAACGTCTGTGTACTAGCATATCTTCTATAGTGATACCCCCCCTATATACAATGTAAATGTACCTGATATAACCTGTCTCATGTCCTTGTTCTGTATAATCAGTGAGCAGGCCTCCTTGGTAGATTTACATAAGGTCTCCCTACTAGCAATGTACTGTGTTACCAAATATATTAAATCAGTTTTCTTATTAATGTTATAGAGGATTACGATCGGGTCACAGATCGTAACCTACTTATTATGTGCTCAAGACATGGAAGCCAAGAAATTCACCTTGAGAGTGAAGCACATTTACACACACCTTTCAAACCTGTCAACTATCTAGATTTTTTGCAGGACGTCCAGATTATTGCTTCATATTTTTGGTCTTTTCCTGATGAAATCTGTGGTTTTCAGACAAACCACTGAGGATTGAAGTCACTAAATAGTGGCACACATTTGAGTTTCACAGTTTGTATCCTTCAGGAAACGGATGCTAACACAATCTGTTATTCTAGCAACTGGGTTTTTTTGAGGAAGTTTGGGACAAATTACCAGTATGGACAGCAAGCAGAAACACATCTTTTATTTCTGTCACTGTTATTTGCTGGACAGTACTGGCAGATTTTACTGCCTGGTGTTAGACCCGACCTTAACTACTTTAGTAGGGGGTGCTTAACATTTGTTAAGATTGGGTCACACGCCACTCTGGCACTTAACTGGTTTGTCTTTTTCTGAATATCAGATTGTAATTAGTGCGCTCCATGCACTGCATCATTCTTAAATGTGTTACCACAAAGCTTGTTCTTTTCCAGTCAAGTAATGGCCGACAGTAACACAAGCTTTCCTATGACTCTGTATTATATATTCTTGTCATCCCATTTACTACAGTTCCATCTTGCTCTTAAAAATATAGCTGTGCTATACATACATTGTATCCCATGATTAAATTAGCATACGACGGTACACATTTTGCCCCATCCCAAAATGAACATTTTTAGCTCTATTTGGTGCTAGAGCCTATGCATTCACATGTTAACTATTAGCTTCCATGATATCATTAAGCCTGTTAAATAAAGCAGGGTAACTCCATTTTATTTCTGTTAATTGCATAATTTCCTCTATCTCTTTTTGTAGGGTCATTTAACAAATGTATCAGTATAAGCTAATATCATTGAGAAAGAACAATAAGAATCAGAGAATATGTCCTCATAGTCCAAGTAAAATGTCAAAAGACTCAATTTGCGACATGCAGAAGTGCAATTCCTCATTGAAAGAGGAGAGGTTCTCCTTTTTCTTTTTTTGTAGTAAAACTTTTTGAAAGTTATTTTTGCCCCTTACACCTGCAACCATCAAGAGTCTTTTCCGAGATTAATCATTTGTTCATCTATGAAGGATGGATGCTTTTTTCTTTTGCCTACATGCTGGTACCCATGGCACCTTCATAGCATACAGAAAAGGCGGAAAACAGTTAAGCTCACCACTGCAATGACTTGTGGCTGTGATAAGTTCTGCAGTGATCACTCATTAGGTTTCTTTTCCATTTCCCTTGTAAATTTTTACATTTGCTATGAAACATTGCATCTATCCTACTCAAGGAACAAAACATCAGAATTAAAATGTCTAACCTATACAGCACCATAATCTTAACTAATCATACAACAGAAGCATGCAGAACACTAAGCTCTTGTTTTTGTTCTGCCAGCATACCTCCGATATTTCTCTTTCTATTTCTCCCTCTATGGGTCCACTTTGTAATTTCAAAATACTGAAATCCCGAATCTCAGTATGTCGAAATCACAAACCCGAAAACTCACAACTCCGAAAATTTAAAACCCGAGTGTCAAAATCCCGATACTAGCAGATAAATAGCTTGTATGCCTTTAACAGGCCATACTTCGCACCTAAACTGCAATGGCGTCTCCGACGTTTCCCTCACCTGGAACTATCGGAGCTGTTTATGACACAATGTATCACGAAAAGGGAAGAAAGTGCTCATACTGAACTGGCACCTCACCTAAGTGTCATGTTTAATCATAGCCTCACCTCAGGCTTCGTGCCCACTGAGTGGTGCACAGCTACAGTTATCCCACTCCACAAGGGGGGATCCACCTTGGATCCCGGGAACTACCGTCCCATCAGTCTGATAGGTCTGATCTGCAAGGGCATGGAATGCATTATCATGGAACTTACAAACAAAGACACTGGCAACCTTCAAACACTGGACCCCTCCCTGTTTGGGTTTGTGAAGGGCCGATCTTGTCTCCTGAACCTGATTGACTTCTTCGAATCAGTCTCCAGAGCTGTGGACGAGGGTAAGGTGGTCCACACAGCCTATCTGGACCTCGTCAAGGCCTTTGACACCATCCCCCACTCTGGAATCATAGATAAACTTAGTAAGCTGGGCATAAATCCCTACATCACTCGATGGGTTGCCAACTGGCTTACTGACAGAACCCACACACTGTAAAAGTAGCCAACTCCAAATCCAGCTCCAGACAAGTGACAAGTGGAGTACATCAAGGTTCAGTCCTGGGACCACTCTTGTTTGGCATCTACTTCTCTGAAGTACAGGCCAACACTAAGGGACTGCGGCTGACAAAGTTTGCAGATGACTGCAAACTGGGAGCCATTATTGAATCCCCAAATGATGTGGATATTCTACAAAAGGGCCTTACAGAAACAGATGCTTGGTGACAGAGCCATGGGCTCAAGCTTAATGCCAATAAATGTATAGTTATCCCCTTTGGAAAAAAAAAACATGTACCCATGAATTACAACATAGGTGGCAGTACACTAATCATCGAAAGTGTGATGAGAGACTTGGGTACACAGGTGGACAGTGGTCTCACTTTCGAGGTCTCACTTTCGATAACCACATCGCCACAACAGTCAGGAAATCCTTCCATGTGGAATACCTCATCACTAAGGGCTTTTCATCCAGAAAAAAAGAGGTCATTGTCCCACTGTACTCATCCCTCATTAGACCCATTATAGAGTATAATGCCCTGTTTGGTATGTACCTCACAAGACATCTACAACAGCTGGAAAGACCACAGAAATACCTCACTAAAAGAATCACAGGCCTAAAGCAAATGCCATTATGCTGACCGTCTAAAAAAACTCCAGCTATACTCTGTGGCATATCATCTACTCAGAGGCGATCTCTGCTTAACATACAAGGCCATGTCAAATCCTGAGCTGTTGGACATGCTCCACTTAAAGAAATCCCAATCCCTCAGAGCCACATGCTCCAGGGATCTAAACCTTGTCATCACAATGAACAAAACATGCTGGAGGGATGGGTTCCTGACCCAGAGACTCCCCAGTACTCTGGAATAGACTGCCCATACATGTCAAGCAGAGCACCTCCTTGGCCCTCTTCAAAAGGAACCTTGATGATTGGATGAGAGATAAGAAATTCACCCCAGGGAAAATGTCAGTCACCCTGCTAGACAGGGGTCCAGAGAAGTAAATATTGTGGGAAGCAATATCCAGGGAATTGTTATGGCTAGGCTTGTATAGGCCCTATATAGCCTAGTACCAACATATGAACCTATATGTTCACCACTTAGAACAGAAAGGCCCTGGCAGACACTGTTGATGCTGTAAGTGGAAAACAGCAATGACATGCAGAGGTAGGTTGATAACAAGTCCTGTACCTACCAGTGAACAGCTATGTAAAACAGTAGCACACAACCATAATGGCGATCCTACAGAACTTGAGAAGTATAGTATGTGTGCTGAATTGAAGCATAGGGCAGTTGTATCCAGGGATGCACCATGTTTACTTGTAGTGGCTGCACTAGCATCCACTTCTATAGATGTTGTGCAAGACCGTCCCACCAGACGAGCTTTATTACAGCAGGTGGGAAGGGTGCACAGGAAAGTTACAGCTCCAGCAGCAAAGGCAAACCTTAATTTACACACACTGAATATCCAGGCCTACTCCATTAAAACCAGTACATTTGATGAAAAACGTGTAGTAGATGTCACTGGTGAACATGTAGTAATAGTACTTAGCACAGACAATAACCTATTAGAATTAAGCTGTGCCACCATTTTGTTGCTGGATGGCACCTTCTTTTATAAGGGAGTCATTTGTAGACAGTTATACAGTGTCCACTGCTTGCTCCTCTATTGGGGATACAGTAAGTCTGGCCCTCTACTATATTGCCTAATGAGTAAAAAGTCCCTCCGGGCATGTAACTCCATGTGGGATTGTGTATTCCATCTTTTGGAAGAGCAGGGCTTTGAAACATAATTGAGGTATATACTTTGTGACTTTGAAATAGTCATAATTAAGAGCATCAGAATAAATATCAATGGAGTGAAGTCTAAGGGGTGTTTGTTCCAGTCTGGGAGAAATGTCTGGTGAAAAATACAACAGCTGGGATTAGCACATTTGCATAACACAGATATGAGATTCTAAATAGCTGTCAAGTCCTTAATAGTACTTGCTTTCCTGCCAGAAGACGAGGTTCTACAAGCTTATTATAATTTGAAGGAAACATACCCTCCAGAGGGCAAAGAGTTGATTAAGTATTTTGGTGACTGGTATGTCATGGGATGGAAGAAACGGTTTACTACTAGATCTGCTTCTGTTTGTCGGTTTCCAACTTTATCTCCAATAACATTTGGGAACATCCATGAATTGAACACACTATTCCTGCCTTGTACACAAAAGTCAGGTGAGGCATGGCACCAGCAGCTTAAGTGTTCTGGATGCCAAGGCAACTGACCTGTCCATATTGATGAAAACATTGGTGAGGGAGTAGGATAGGGTGGAGGAGTTAAGGAACTGCCTTGCCAGTGGGTGTCTGCCCACCCTGAAGAGACGCAGATTAATGAGAAGACATACTCAGTTTGAGGCAATTTTGGCCAATAGGGAAGCATATAACACCGTGGATTTCCTGAAGGCTATAGCTAGAGTGCTTCAAATGTAACTGCCATGATCTTCTGTTTGTTTGTTGACATGGATTGGAATCATTCATTTCTGAAGTTGTACTGCATTAATAGTGGGCAATATTCACTTTCTGGTGCATCACAAAGCTGGAGGGTTAAAAATAAAAAAAAACGATACCACATTAGCTATTTTCATGATTTTGAGTTTTCAAGCTTGTGAGAGTCATTATTCTGCATCTTCGGAGTTGAGTTTTCAGGTTTGTGATTTCAAAATACTGAGATTCGGGATTTCAGTATTTCGAAATTACAAAGTGGACCTCTCTGCACTTCTTTCCAGAACCACTTTTGCCTTGAAAATTTCTCCCATTACTTTTCTGCTCATATTAAAGTGGTACTTTATTCATCCCCAAAATTTCATCCCACCTCATCCCTTGCTCTGTATTATATGCTCTGTATGTGTTTCCCTCTGTCTGCTGTCATCCCTTTTTGTTACTGTGATATCCCCCCTTTTCTACCTCTTATTGTCTCTGATAGATGTGGCTGCAAAATGCTGGCCACACACACAATGACCACTTATATTCCTGAGGTTGTATTACATTGCTCATTTAACACTTATGTCATATAATTTATTTCAACCTTGCTGGGACCATATTCTGTCCTATCAAATGATCTCCATTTCCAAGCATGCTTGCAGCAAACACATGCACTCTAGCTGACGGGATTGCTCTGCTGTACTCTGTAGTAAGACAGCTGCACAGTTTGCTGTAGTTGCACCATTGGAGCACAGATCAGTGGATCTGAGCTAAGCAGGAATACCTGCCTAAATGTGCAGCTTTAATTATTGTTTCACGCACTTCACAATGTCATTCAATTATACTTGCACTACTCAGCTACACAGTTGATATTTATGAATTCCATCCATTCTTTCTTCCCTCATCACAATTTTTCATTTCTAGTAATTTATTTGATATTTAACTTTAGAAATTTCTTTTTTCTTAGAATTTTTTTTTCAATAAAGACCTAAACATTTCTCGGTAGAGTATGAAGACAAGGGGACATATTCCAAAAAGACTTGCTCTCCATGTGAGTGACTTATTCTGATGTAATACACTGGAGTAAATCACTTACACTGATAGCAAGTCTTATGGAATCTCTCCCCCAGTGAATACCTGCTTTATTTATTTATTTATTTATTTATTTATTTATTTATTTATTCCAATTTGATGACCGGGGAGGTCCACTGGGCCTGGGGAGCCCGTTTTCAGTGGAGGCCCGGGGAGAAAAGCTCCACAATACAAAGTTTAATTACATGGTTAATTACAAAGAAAATTACATGATTAATTACAAAGAAAATTACATGATTAATTACAAAGAAAATTTCATGATTAGTTGCAAAGAACGTTAGGATTACAAACAACATGTAGCATTCTAAAGAAAAAGAGAAATAAAATATTTACAATTTAGTTCATAGGGCTTAGGGAGGTTACTTTAGTGGTGACTCGGGGAGAAAAGCTAGACATTAAAGTTTAATTACAGAATACTTTCAGTGGAGGCTCTGGGAGAAAGCTACCCAATACAAAGTTTTATTACATGATTAATAACAAAGGAAGTTAGGGATTGCAAGCAACAAGTAGCATTCAAAGGAGTGAGAAAAGAAATAAACAGTTTAGCTTCAGGAGTGAAAACAGGCATATAGAATTGTGGCTAGCTTTTGCAGTTTGTTTACATATATAACCATTAATTTAAAGTGAGGTTAGGGAGGTAAGAAGGTTAGCCTGGGGTACAGGGAGGGGAGAGCTTGAGAGGAATGCCTGGAAGAGTACAGTTGCATTTCCTGTTTAGATAGAGGTAAGAATGAAGTTGAGTTTTGAAGTTATTAACGTTGTCACAGGTCCTCAGTGTGGAGGGTAGATCATTCCATTTTTTAGCTAGGGAATAAGATAGCAGAAGCTGCCCAGCAGGGCGTTTGGATTTATGGATGATGATCAAGTTTTGGTGGGTAGATCTAAGGGGTCTGAGGGGGTTATAAGGTCACAGAATATTGGATAGTGCAGGACACTTAGTAGGTTGGAACAGTAATTTGTGTGCTGTGGTGATTTGGAGAAGGTTAAGTAGATTGGGGAGTTCAAGCCAGTTTAGAGAGTGTAGGGAGGTGCAGTGGTGAGAGGAGGATTTTGCATTTGTGGTGAATCTGGCTATTTTATTGTAACATACTTCCAGTTTGGAGGTGAGTGTGGAAGATAAATTAGTGAGCAGAGGAGCGCCATATAGTAGAGAGGGGAGTAAGTAAGTAGTGGTGAGAGTTAGTCTGGTGGAAGGAGAGAGGAAGTGATTGTTTCTGTAAAGTTGGCCTAGTTTTATTTGGGTTTTCTTGATATTTAGCTGGATGTGATTGTTAAATTTTAGGTGTTCATCAATGGTTACACCAAGAAGTTTGGCTGAGGGTACGACCTCGATAATGGAGTTGTTAAGGCTGATGATTTGGAGTAAGTTTTTGTCAACAGGGAAGGATTTTGAGGGAGAGAATAGAAGGATCTTTGTTTTGTTGGCATTTAGTGAGAGGTGATTTTGGAGCATCCAATTTTCGGTGATGGAGAAAGCAGTTTGAGTTAGAAATTGGAGATCTTTTAGGTTAGAGGCATGACAGATCAAAGTGGAATCATCAGCGTATTGTACAATTGTGGTGTTAGGTATGGCTTTGTGAAAGTTGTTAATAAAGATATTGAAAAGCAATGGGCCAAGGATTGAACCTTGGGGTACTCCAGTGGGGGTTGGGAGGAAAGTGGAGGTGGCCTGGCCCCATTTCACGGCTTGGGATCTATCAGAAAGGTAGCTAGAGAACCAGGTAAGAGTTTTATTGGAGATGCTGAGGTTAGACAGATGATTTAGTAGGTGACTATGGGAGATGGTATCGAAGGCTTTAGATAAGTCTAGCAGAACAGAGGATATGATATTGCCACAGTCACAAGCAGAATTGACAGAATGTAAGAAGGAGAGAAGGGTGGAGTTGGTACTGTGTCCAGGACGGAAGCCATGCTGGGTAGGGGAGAGTAGTTGGTGTTTGGTAAGGAATGACAGAAGCTGTAAGTGGATACATTTTTCAAGAATTTTGGAGATTGGGGAGAGGATGGCTATGGGGCAGAAATTGGAGGTGTTAAAATTTTTGCCACCCTTGTGAAGTGGAAGTATAAAAGCAGAACGCCATAGTTTGGGTACATAGGATTCAAGTAGTGATCTATTCATCAGGATGCTGATAGGAAGAGCAGTACTGTCAGAGGCTATTTTTAGGAAGGAGGAAGGAATGTTGTCAGGGGCATTGGAGCAATGTTTGAGTTTAGTGAGAAGTCTCTTTATTAGTTTGGTGGAGATGGGTTTGAGTTCAAAAGTGGGGGGGGAGGATTGAGCAGTAGGAGGTGGAGGGTAATTGTTGGTAAAGGTCTTGGTTAGCTCAGCAATAGAAGATGTAAAGAAGGTATTGAACATTATTGCAATTTCAAGTTCAGATTTGCTGGGGTTGGGAAAGGGTTATTTTTTTGTACCAGGTTTAAGGAGAGAATTAATAGAGTTCCAGAACTGTTTGGGTTTTTTTTGTGTGATTTGCTTGTAGTTTGATGTAGTAAGACTTTTTGTCTTTAATAACTTGTTTTTTGGCTTGGTTTCTCAGCTGTTTGTATTTAATTAAGATTTCTGGTTGTTTATGTTGGAGGTAAGCTTTCCAGGTTTTATCTCTTAGTAGCATATTTTTTTTGGTGTCTTTGGTGAGCCATGGGGTGGTATTTGCTTTAACTCTTTTTGTTCTTATTGGTGCTAGGGAGTTAAGGACAGTCATGAAAGTAGAGTTGAAGTAGTCAAAGGCTGCATCTAAAGGAAGAGCTGTGGTGGGAGTGTGGGGAAATGGGTGTAGCCCGATGGATGAAGGCAGGGAGGTGGTCCCCTAATGGGTCAGGAATGACACCAGATTTTAGGACTTTGTTAGGGTGGGATACTAGCATCCAGTCTAGTATAGAGCCTGGGGGGTTGTTTTTGTTAGGTCTAGAAATAGTTTGTAAGTTGAGTAAAGTTAAATAGATTGATTGATACGGCCTTACACTGAAGTAAGTCATTTACAGTGACAGCAAGTCTTTTTGAATTGCAGTAAGCTTACACGAGGGTAAGTTACTGACACTGGAATCACGTCTTTTGGAATATGACCCAGAGCTTTCAAACTTCTCAGTCTAGTAGTTTTATTATATCTGAAATCATTCTCATAAGATTTAATGTTAAGTATGGATTCTAAGAAAAACAAGCTGGGATATCGCACCTTCGGTAGTCTTTAGGCATTATTTGCCTACTACAAGCACACATTTATAGTTCTAGGGGAGAAAATATAACTAATTCCACAGTAGTTAAAGGAAAATTCTTCACTTTCCTAAGGAAAAGCCAATGTTTTTGAAACAAAGCAAACAATATAAAAACAAGCTACTTCTCAATATTTTTTCATCTGGCATGAATGAAAGGCCAGTTATTTCTCAAATGGTGAGAAGTAAAAAAAAAATCAAATTATTACCCATATGGGATTCTCACACCACCATCCTCAACATCTTTGAATGTGCAAGACCACCATCGATTCTCATAATGAGGAGCTACTAATGGAAAAAGTCATCCAGATCACAGCAGAAGAGAAGGTGGGTAAACCTTGATGGTATGATTTGCCATTAAAGTGAACATCTCAGAAGAAGATATTTGACACTAACACAACTGGTGGTGAAAGTAACTACTCATTTGAACCTATTTTGAGTAATATGGAACAGTACTTTTGCTTATTCTTAAATTTTAATTAAACTGGCATATCTTTAATATAAATGTTAGAAATTAATAAAATGTTTATCTTTAAGCAGTATTAGCAAGATACACAGGAGAAGTAAATACATGTCATTTTACACATTTATAAAATAGATAGCAAAAATACTTACAACTCTACACACTTGCATGGCAGTAATAAATAAATGTATACATACATACATAAATAAAAATGGAAATATTTCAGGTCAGTGTTGTCCTGCCAGAGAAAACTGGGTTAATGAAAACATGTTTTTTTGAGAAGCTACAAGGAGTTGAAGCCGTAAAAAGCACTCAAAGATCTCCTAAGGCTAAAAATGGTAACACCTATCCTCAGCAATGTTTAAAGTACTCACCAAAAGCAACACCAAACACCATACATATGCCTATACCCACTGCAGACCCAACAGCAAAGCCCATAAGGCACGCCAAAGCATTTCCAGGAGTCTTGTCATAGGGACTCCATTGTATGACACACAGATACCCCACTCACCAGACTGAACAAGAAAATAATGGCTATTTTCTTATCTGGAGCCAGAATCCACCAAGTTATGCATGCACTTAAGTCACTTCACCAAAGGTACCAGTATGATTTTATCATAGTCCATGTAGGCATTAACAGCCCGAGACATACTTAATGATATGCCAGTGGTTTGCCAAAAAACACAATTTTTAGAGAAACAGACCAAAAATTTGGGGCAAAAATCTGGACAGTTGAGAGGTATGCTTTTAGAGCCTTTGTTAGGCAATGCTAAATTGACAAACCTGCTCACATAGCAAATAAAACCCAAGGAAACTGAACGGTGTTACTGCTCATTACTAGGAGTCTATACAAGAAACTCCACACCCTGCAAGCTCTCCTCACTATACATAATATAGACATCTGTTATTACCAAGACATGGTTTAAACCTGCATAAAGTACTCCAGCAGTGCAAGGTTTCAGTTCCTTGCACACATTTAAACCATCAGCTGCACAGACAGGGACAAAAGGTGGAAGACTCTCGATCTGTATTACCAACAAATTTAACTCTATATTGGTTAAACAGGACTCTGTCCTGGAATTTATTCATGTGCAAATCACCATAGACAATGTCCCATAGCATATTCCTAGTAAGCTATAGGTTGCCCTGTATGTCCCAAGAATTCAGAAGTTTATACCTAGACCTAATGAAGACACTCACCATTAAACCAAATACCCAGTTCATGGGAGACTTTAACTACTATCTATAGAATGGGAAGAATACACTGCCTTATACTTGTAGACCCAATGATTCTTGAACTTTATTAACACAAATACCCTTGAACAGATAGTGCGCACTCACACCAGAGGTTCAGGCATACTAAACCTGGTATTCACGCCCTCAATATCATGTTTTAACTGGTGAAGTTTGACCACAAAGTTCCTTTGAAATAAAATTCAAATCAGTAAACCCAGAAAACCCTGGAACAGTTAGAAACTCTTCCAAAGAAGACTACATTGCATTAAGCAATAGTTTGTCAATATTCAATGCTCCTCCCAATAATGGATGAGGAGAAAATGGTGCATACGACCTACTTGGATCTGGCTAAGGCGTTTGATAAAATACCCCATTCAGGTATAGTGGATACAATCACCAAACTGGGCATAAATCCTGCATTATTCCCTGGATTGCCAATTGGCTCACAGACAGAACTCAGGAAATTAGGATTGGTGGTACAACCTCCAGTTAGACTTGGGTCACCAGCAGCGTACCTCATAACTCAGTTCTGGGACTGCTCCTCTTTGGTATCTGTTTCTCTGAGTTAAACGCTAATGTCAAGAGCTTTTGACTGACCCAGTTCACAGATGACTGTAAACTGGGTGCTGTCATAAAAATTCTCTATGACATAAACATCTTAAAAGTGGGTGTAACATAGTCAAATGACTGGTGCCAAAGTCACCAACTAAAACACAATGCCAACAAATGCATTATAGTGCCTTTTAGGAAAACTGCCACTCAAGCTAATTACTCCATTGAGAAGACACCCCTAAGAGTTAACCCAGTAGTCAGGGATTTGGGAACATATGTAAATAGTAATCTGGCCTTTTACCATCATGTGGCCAAGGTAGTAAGAAAACCATACTATGTCACTCAACTTATAAGTAAGGGCATGCCATCCAGGTCCAAGGAAGTCATAGTACCACTTTAGTCATCATTTATTTATCAGACTCATCATTGAGTATAATTCCCCCATTCAGCATGTACCTAACCAGACATATGCAACATTTGGAATCCCCACAAAGGTTCCTTACCAGTAAAATTCAGGGTATAAACACATTGCTCTAAATGGATCGCCTTAATGCCCTATCTCTATACCCTGTCTCCTACAGGTTAATGAGAGGCAGTCTATACCTGGCATGCAAGGCATCCTCAAATCCAACTCTGATTGATCTTCTGCACATCTGCAAAGCAAACAGGTTCAGAACCACCAGATCTAAGAATTTAAATTTTGCTTGTGACATTAGTTAGACATGTCAATGAGACAGATATGTGTCTCAGAGGATTCTCCATAGAAAGTAGAGTCCATCTCTAAGCCTTTTTAAGTGTAACCTTAATCAATGGATAGGAAATCAGAAATTCACTCCAGGTCTGGCCCCTATGTCTCTGATAGACAGAGGCAGACAGTAATGCCCAAACTAACATACTCCCCCCCAACATAACATCTAGAAACTTCCTAACTGACATAACCCCTCCTAATAAATGCCCATGATACATAGGGACACAATTGGGTTGGATTGCATGGCTAGGTTTATAAAGGTCCTAGTGCTCATTAGCCCAGTATATACAAATGAACCTAAGAACCTATGGACATGTCTTATTTTTCATAATTTTTTTTTCTTTTCTAAATCTTATTAACTTTCTTTTTGCTAGCTTGAAGTTTTAAGGTTCTTAATAATCCACAGTGGATTGGCTTTGCAGATGTCTTGATATTTTACAAGAAAAAAAATTCTTACTTTTTTCTGAATGTCAAAGACAGCTTTCATGATACAATTAAGCCATCTTAATATCATATAAAGTAGTATAAATAATCAGCATTTCTCATCACAGAGTCTTTACATTGGTAGTAAGATGAAGACAATTATTGTTAATATGATGATGGGATGGTCTAACTATACAATTTTAATTTTCATTAAGAATGCCCCACTCTGGGCATCTTAAATTATGGCAACCATAATAGCTGACAAGATATTTTGTATAGTGAGCCACTTATAAGTGGTATTTTCTGTAACTACAACAGTTTTATTGAAAGTAGTGTACATTGTATTGATTTATCATGCTCAAGGACTGTGATTTTTGATGAAGTGTTAGTATGCTGCATTATAACAAACCAATGGGTAAGCAATGCAACAGAAGTGGAAATATAATGTGTGACGGTATTTGTGCCTAAGTTCAAAAAATCTGCCAACACAAGTTCAAAAATAGTTAGTTGTACTTTTTTGTACTGTGCAAATAAATACTTTTGAGCAAAATTTTTCCAACATCCAGGATAATAAAAAATAATCTTGCTACTGGTGTAAATACTGGTGAGTAGCAGAACAAGTACTTTGAAGTGTTGATTAACAGTTCTTGGATTGTAGTGGTAGCTTTGACACCCAAAGAGGGGATTGGGGGGAAATGTGTCAATCATCATTACATAGGACTACAAAATTACAATACCTACAAAAGCCTAGAATTTGTCTACTTTCTTTGGCTGGACCTCTAAAATTTCACTAAATTGTTTAAAGCAGAGCCTCAGAAAAAGACATATGATGGTCATTTAGAAATAAAATGCAAGCACTACTGATACAGAAGTTGTGAAAGATGCCTATGACTCAAATTGCTGTCATTGTATCACAATGGGCTAGGATGACAACATCACGTCCTCAAGTCTAGAATGAGTGATATAAAGGGGACTTAAAATAGATTCTGGGAAAGGGACAAGAAAGCACTAAAACAATGTCACATTAAAATGTCAGGCCCTATGTCAGCCATTTTGTGGAAAAAATATATTAGAATTTAAAGGAGTACAACAGGTTTCTCTAATGTATTCCTCAACTTCACGGCCCTTTTCCTCCCTATTTACATTGTCCACTGTAAAGCAACAACAATAAAGCATTTACAATTTTTATAATTCCCCTTACTTCTGCAACAGAAGCCTATCTTCTCATACTGTGATGGTTTCACTTGCAAAATGATTCTCTCATGTTTGAATAAAGCTTGCTGGAGTCGCCCAATTACTGACATCATCGAGGCCAGGCAGTGCAGGTACTTTTTTTTTTTTAATCAGTTCCCTCCCCCAAAGTGACATCACCACAGCTATCATCTGATTCTAACTAAAATAATAAGACCCACCCATTCTGTGATGTCATGGCTCCCTTGTCCTTCCCCCAGCCTGAGTGCTTTTCATTTTATTCAGTAGTGGTGTAGTAACACCGATGTTTGGAAACACAGAATTTGGTATGCATACTTGTACATTCTGCATGACAAATGATGCTTAGGTGGTGTATCGCTTGCATACTTCTCTGTTGTATTTGCACCAGATACTGCTAGTGTGCAGTGCGGGAATAGAAAGATTAAAACATTACCCTGGTATCAGAGGTGGCAGTGCAACATATTCATAGTGAGTTAACATGAGAGTAGCTCTAAGCAAGCACCATGTGAAACCTGAACAACCACCTAGAATTATTCAGTGCAGCTTCCACACCTTAAGTCTGAAAATGAATTCACATACTCACAGGAACAGGAGTAGCTGCATATTGATGGCTAAAGGTGTATGGGCATGTCGGGTGGTTACTACACTGCAAAACTGGTATGTAATGGTGGAGATATTTGGAAGGCATGAGCAAACACACCAGTATATTAAAGCCATAGCACCAATTGAACTGGAGGCTGGCAAATAGATTTAGTAATGGATTTTGTCCATGCACAAATATTTCAACAGTGATTCTTTGCAGTGGCATCCATTATCTGATTCAAGGTAAGTTAACATTGATGTCCTTTATTTAAAAAAAAAATCAATAAAAAAATTACTTTGTTATAAGTGATTTCTGGACACAAGAAAAAGGAAGGGGAAAATATAGCAATGTGGTTTGTATGTACAAAGACAAATCCAGGGACACTGCAAAAGATATTTTTTGCAAACCAACCAGTGGAGTAAAAACATATGAAGGCAAACACTGCATACCAACACACTTTCACATGTAAATCTCAATTTTTAACAAGGTGGAAGCATGAAGTGATACCTTAACACTTAAATTAATAAAGATCTAAACTGGTTAATAGTATAAATGTTTTATTCTTTAGCTCCTTGGTGCAAGACCTTACTGGATGTGATTGCAGTCAAGTAAGGCCATGGCCATAGTGCAGCAAAAAAATGTCCCCTCTAACAAAGGAAATGCTAGAGCAAAGATTAAATTACATGAGTCAAGCACCCTGCTGAGATCTGCCAATCAATGGAATTACCAGGTCAGATTACCCTCAGGACTTTGACAGCTAGGGAAGCTAAGTGTTATGGGGAGGGAGAAGTAAATGGACTGGAATTCATTGTCTCACAAATTAGTGCCATTTAAACTAAATTAGAAAAAAAGGCAGTAGTAAACAGCACTTTGAGTGTGTTCTGTGGCATTTGCACTGTTTCTGTTTTAAGTAGTCATCCAGCAGCAGGGAATGTTACTTACACTGTTCTATTTTACTCAGTACTTTGTACGCATGCAACATCTATGAAATGACAGGAACTTTAGGCAAACTGAGGCCTGCATGATGTAACATTTTTGAGCCAAACAATGATTTCTGGGATACTGGATGGCAACCTGATTTATCCAAACCACGTCAATATGACAGCCTCCAGGTGGTCAGAGTCTGGAATTACATATAAAAATATTTAAAATCCTGTAAATAATCCCAGAGTGCTGTTAAAGTGTAGGAAACATCATGCCATGATGTTTTAAACATGTTTTTTGAGTCTGTGGGTGCGGTACTCCTTTAAGACACACATAGAGTTATTTTAGTGCATCAAAAATAGTTTAAAAACAAACACACAATGAAATAAACACATTTTTGAGTTCCAAGGTGGAATGTTCATGTAAGTTTGACATGACAAAATGTGCTGACATAGTTTTAATTATGTTTTGTCACAGTGTTCCAGTTCTGATGCTGCTGTAAGAAAATAATGTCAAGTTTTTGTTTTTGCTTATGGAAGAATGTTGTAATAATGTAGAGACTCCAGGAAGTGCAGCTTTAAAAGTTTAAGATGTGAAAGCAGGAAACAGTGACCAAACTTCCACTGCAAAGTGATTCTTATATATGCTTTGTAAAACATTTAAATGGGGTAAACCATGTGAAACCTTTATGGATGGTTAAAGAACATATCGTATGCAACAGCACATTATTTCTAGAACTAACGGTGCTGGTTACTTTGCAGAATGTCCATGTCACATGAATAATGTTTGCAAAATCTGTATGCTTTCAAAGGCAGAATCCTTGAGCATGTGCAAGCAGTACCAAAGGAAGCATTTATGGACACCACCATTCATCTTCTTGCTTATTAAAGCATGAAAAATGTAGAAGTTTGTGTTGCATGGAATAAAAAAAGCATATTTTAGTAAATCAATTGAAAAGAAAAACATGGCAGCAGAGGTAGATCACTTAGTATGGATTTAATTGGGCTTAATTTCACTGTCCTCCATCTACGCAGCTTAGATCACATCTTTGATTTTTAGCATGAGTAGGGCACCATACATGCTCTGCTAACTGCATGTGGTTGTGCTATCACTGTCAGATGAATACTTGCCAACTTTTTTTAATGGTGTTATAATCTCTAGTTTTATGACATTTCTCATCAATTCTTCTTCTAACTTCTAGATCCCTTAAAATTAACTGAGCAGGTTATATTCATTTGTTCATTTGTGAATCATAATAACTAAGAAGGAATCATGTTTCTCTTTATGCTGCAGTACTAAAACAGAATTGCTTTAAACAGGCTGCAATATTGTTTCAAAAATCAAGGCATTTAAGATCTTTTTGGTCATTTTGGAAGCATCAGCCCTTGCTCTGACCATAAAAAATATTGTCATAGTTCCTGTAGGAAGGTACTCAGGTCACTGTTCTTCACATTTACGTGCAAAATATGTAGTTTATTTTTAATGTTCACTGATTTCACTTACTGAGTACTGCCGCGATGGTACAGTGGTAGCATTGTTGCCTCACAGCAAGAGTTCAATTCTCTGCTGGAGTGCCTTCTGTGTGGAGTCTGCATGTCCTCCCCGTGGTCGAGTGGCATTCGAAAGACACGCGTAAATGGGCGTGCCTTCTTCAAAGGTTGGGCGTCGGGCTGGCAACTCGGCACTATAAAAATCTACTGCCAATCATTAGCGGACCGGAGTTCCGCTGTGGCGACCCCTAACCGGGAAAAACCGAAAAGACAAACAAACTGATTTAACTTATTGATTTGCTTTAACACACTTTGCTTAATGCTCCATTCATGACATTTATTTATAGAACTTAAAAGGGTAGAGTCTTTTTTCCTTCTTATGTTGCATTTTCCAACATCATCTATGTTTCTGCTCATCTACCTCTATATCTTCCACAGTTTAATCTTTATGTGTAACCTTCTTAGATTGTTGAACTGCTCATATGGTTATGGTCCATGAGGTCATCCATTAGCTGTAGCTGTGTAAGAAGTCTTTATCTAAAATGCTACCACAATGTGAGCATGGATATTCTTACCCTGAGTTATGCCAAAATCACAATATGCTGTATACTCTAATAAATGTCTTCACTTTTTCACAAGGCCTTTGTACTCTTTGATAAAAGCAGACACATTCATGCTTTACATTTCATTTAGGGTAGAATTACTCATCAGATTTCCATAGCACTGTAGCAAAATTTCAAAATGTTCTTTGTCTTATTCCTGATTCCATAAATTAGACAACCGACCTGTATTTTCCCATCACCGTTGTCAAGTTTGTTGTATCTGAGTCCCAGAAAAATGTTGCTTTCAATCCAAGTAACCTAATCCAACCATTTCTTTGGCATCTCAAACCCAAAGTTAATAGCTGAATTAAACTTTGGCATTTTTTTCCCTTTTTCATTTTGAGTAGAGCTCTTTTATTACCATATAGAAACACAACACCTATGCAAGGAGGTGAGCTTCAAGCTTGTTTAATAACAACAATCCAGAAGATAGAAAACATGCATTGTTGCAGATGGTAATTCTCCATTGCACTGCATTTAGCCACCAAAAGGCACTTACTTCCCACTCTCACCAGCTGCTGAATCATTAATAAAAATGCCATTATGCAATATGTAGGCAGGCAAATAGCTTCACCCATGTCAGCTCCAAACTTATAATTCATCAATGTAGCATTTTGAGTAACAGTCTAATTTACGTTCTGGTTGCAGTGGTTATAACAATCCTTTTTGCTATGAACAGCTGTTTGGGTTCAAAATGTCCCTTTTAACATAATTTGTTCATAGTTCCCTCTTCTTTTATCCAGCCTTGGCTGAACTAGATTATCTATTACATAGAAGCAGTAACTTTCAACTTATTTGCTCAAGAATTCTGGACAAAAACAAAAATAATGGAGGGACAAAGGCCCAAAATTGGAGGCAAATTTTAAATATTACTCTAATCCACTTAAAAAAATAATAGACCAGGTGTTGCATCAATATGCAGTTTCTAAATAGTAAGATTTAAACAACTCTAATATCTGGCATTATTGAATGACTGTAATTGTCAGTAATTTATCAGAAAAATATAAGGAATAGGAAAAAAGATGAGGCAAAATTCGGGATATTCTGCAAGAACAGTTAAGAGGAATGAAAACACCCAATTTACTCAGTGGGGTAATCATATGCCTTTCAGCAGAAATGTTATTTGTGATGTTTTTTCAATATATGTAGACCATGTCTCTAACACTGGCTTCCATTTATCAGTTCTGCTCAACTGAGTCCTTACTTATACTGTATAAATTTGTGATACTTTTCCATTAACAAAGCAGCAGTCGTTGCCAAACATAAATGTTGCAGAGAAATCTAGATGTAAAACTGCCTGCAAATTGTATCATAAATAATGTTCACATTTTCACCCAATGCTCCTATTTTTTGAAGCCCTTTCTCCCGCTTTGCAGTTCACATTTTCAACATATGTTCCTAATTTTCAAACCCCTTTGTCACCATTTTCAGTGTGTGCAGGTTGACAGATGTCTCACAGCATAACAAATGTGAACACACTCACCATTAGACATCAGAAGATGGTGGGAAACAGGAGCACTTCCTTATTTTCTCACATTTTAACCTGTGGTATTTGCACCCTATGTATGAAGTAATAGGGAATATTTCTGAAACTGTACCAACGGCACTGACTTCGGACAAAATCAATCCCACTCCAAGAAGAAACAAGGCAAAATTTTACACAATACACTGCGGTTTTCACTAAGCATTATCTTTACTACAATAGCTAGTGACGTCCTAGTTTTACTTAATGCACAAATGAGTTTACAACTGGCTGCATTATAAAAATATGCATTATAATAACAGAAAGAACGAGCAATTATTTTAAAAGTTAATTTATTTCATGTTTACACTCCCCAACAGAATAACAAAATGGTTCGTATGATAAAAATAATGTGGTGAGCAGTATAACTCGTAGCAATGACAACTGAAACTAAAGAAATTTGAATTTCAAGGCATTACCAAAGTTGCAAAGCAAATAAAACAGGAGTAATAATAAATGAGTGTTTGTATAAGATTAGATTTGCGTGCTGCCCTGTTAACGGAAAAGTACCAAATTTGTTTACTTTACATTCACCATGTAACAGTAAAACTTTCCCAACTACAAGTCATGATAAATGAGGTTAAAAACACAAAATTTTATTATAAAACAATAAAGATGAGCCCTTTTGTCTTACTAAACGTAAAACTTCATCAGATAAAACTTC